>NW_010415827.1:0-2173 GCF_000710305.1 Buceros rhinoceros silvestris | reverse complement strand
GTGTGCCTCTCCCAAAGCTACCATGTCAGCTTAGGCCAGGTCTGACTTTGTTCCTGCGGCTGGCTTTTGTGATGTGCTCCCACAAATGCGGAATGAGCAACTGCAGGGAACATTGTGGTTGCCTCTGCCAGCACCTTGGGGCTGTACGACACGGTGGTCATTGATCCCAGCACATATCAGCCGTTAGAAACCAACAGTATCTCCCACAGCCGATCAGTCTGTGCGTTAATGGGGATTATTTTCACAACTTTGGGGTTGGGTCTATTTTATTTATTTATTTTATTGTCCTTTTTTTTTTTTTTTTTTTTTTTTTTTTTTTTTTTTTTTTTTTTTTTTTTGAAGGAGAGAAATAATCATGGCTTATTCTCCTAAGAGTGTTCTTAAGGCTTATAGATAGGAGTGAATTGCAGGGCCTGTTTAAATGAAATACATCCTCAAAGTCTTTGCTGAAGCAAAGCTTAGAGCTCTCCCAGCCCATCGCGCTTTTATTCCTCCCGTTCACCTTTGAGTTACAGGATCCTCAGGGCAGAGGTTGCTTGATAGGAGTCCTGGCTGTGAGGCTGGGGGTGTTGTGATGTCAGCAGGATGCAGCCTCGCGATAAGGCACGGCTCTGTGCGATGCGACACCCGCTACCGGTGTTTGCTGCGTTTGATCCTGAACCAGGCGGAACATGGAGAGCGTGGCATTCCCTTACCTCCTCGTGGCGTGTTTCACCACAAGGGTGTTGCGTGGCCGTTTGGCAGTGGCGTGAACAATTAGCATCTACCAGAGCAGAGCCAAACCTGGTGGGAGATAATTATGTAGAGGGTATTTCATCCTTCCTGGGGTCACTCTTCCACCAAGCACTTTTACTCAGCCTGCCCGTTTTGGGGTGTGTGTGGGAAGATAGACTGGCACGAACACGCCTGCCGAGCTGCAGAGCTGTTAGTATTGACCAGAGCTGGCTGCCCGCTTCCTCCACCACCTGCTGTCCTTTGTGCTTTTGACAACGAGCAGAAATACATGCTTCGTGCTTCTAAAACTGGAGTGAGGATGGTCCCGTTGACTCACACCCTGAGAGCACCGGGGCAAAGACACAGTCAGCCGTTAAAGCGTGGTTCGGAAAGCGAAGAGATGCCAAATCCGGTCTCTTCTGTCTCCAGCAATGGTCGGTGGCTTAGGAGATGGACAGCAATGATAAAGCCTAATGGCCTCTTCTTTGGGCTCATGCCCTTTGCACAGCCCATAGAGGGAACTAAAGCACATGTTGAGATCTCTCCAATAAAGGGGTAAATGCATATCAGCTGACGGTTCCACGGTCGTCACCTACAGCTATGCCCCACAGAGGCAGTGCTGGAAAAACGGCAGTCCTTGAGGGGCACTGGCCTGATCGGTTTGAAACGTCAGTTTTAGGATGAAATGAATCGTGTTCCAGCAGTTGCTGTTTCTCTCCACAGTTCTAAGCAGAGTCTCGAACATCCCAGAGGCAGAAGCCCGCCACGGTGCCTGCTTTGGGTGCTGTGGTCCCGTCTCTGAGGGGTAGGGGTGAGGGGTAGGCTGTGTTCTTGTGTAGGCTTCCGGCACGTGAGGTGCAGCAGGAGATGGGATTAGGCTGGGCTAAAGTCAGGACCATCTCTTTTCCCCTCACTGTTACTGAAGAGCAAGGAAGGCAGTTAAGATCATCTGTTCCTCTGAGGATTTTTCGTTTCATTTTTTAATTGCTTTGTTTATTAATTGATCAAATAGAGCAGCAGTGGAGGTCTCGGGTTGGGTGGCTCTGCTGTCCCAGCTCGTGCACTGGGCAGACCCAAGCAGAAAACAGGTCCTTCTTCTGCAAAGGACCCCACCTACGACTGCTTAAAGCTGCGTGGACTGACTGTTTTGTATTAAGGTGACTGGGCACAGTTTCCTCTGTCGCCTCTTTTACAGAGAAGAGCAACCTTCTTCAGAGCACCTTCCCTTGCCTCAGGCTGAAGAACAGACTCGTATTCTAGAAGTGGGCCATGAAAAAGAACTTGCAAGTGGGAAACCAACCTTTTTTTTTTTTCTTTTTTTTTAATAGCAGATGAAAGACATATCATGTGGCTTTGGGGGGAACCTAACCAAACCTTGACGCGCTGCAGCCAGCAGAGGTGAAAATGAAAATGTAGAAACTGTGGTGTGAAATTGTAGGACCCGTTTGTTCTGCAGCCC
>NW_010415826.1:3184-3450 GCF_000710305.1 Buceros rhinoceros silvestris | reverse complement strand
GATCCTGCCCGGCATGGCCATCATGGGCGTCTGCCTCAGTATCCCCGGCCTCTCCACGGTCTTCATGCACCGCTGGTTAAACGGCGGCAAGGTCAGCGCCGGGCGGGGCGACCGGGCCGCCTACGCCCCGCTCTTCACCCTCGGTTGTGCCGTCCGGCGGCTCCGTGTCTCCCTGGGACTCCCCTTCCCTCCAGCTCCCTTCTTCCCCCGGGATCTCTTCTCCCCCCGGGGAGCCCCTTCCCTGTCCGCGGGGGCCGTGACAGCAG
>NW_010415826.1:603-2896 GCF_000710305.1 Buceros rhinoceros silvestris | reverse complement strand
CCTGGGCTGGGGGATCCCGCAGACTCTGGGGAGCGCCTGGGTTTCTCGTGGGGCTGTAGGAGCTCACTCGCTGCCTGCAGCTGGCCTGCCTGTGGGGATGGGCATTTTACATACTTTTTTTTTTTTTAAATTGGGGCCTGGGTTCTTAAACCTAGATTGAAAACCTGTGTTTTCAGCTATGTCCTCTTGCAGGTCTGTGAATGATGCAGATAGAGCTGTAACTTTTTCCTTTTCAGGGTCTGGAGAACATAGATTGAGGTGGTGGCGCTTTGAAGAATCCACGTGTCTGTGTAAGATGATTTAATAAAGATAGACATGTATTCAACCCTTGGAGCTGTGTTGCTGTGGTGGGTTGACACTGGTGGGACGCCAGATGCCCACTGGAACTGCTCTATCACTCCTGCTCCTGGGCTGGACCTGCCCAGAGGAAAAAAACGCTCTGAAATATCCTTATTCCTGAGCGTCTGGTGCCAGGTCCCTGCGTCGCTGCTGCTGGGGCGCAGCCTCCACCGTGTGACATGGCTGGCACACAGCCCCCTCCACCCAGGGCACCGGCAGCACCAGACGGGTGTCCTCCCACACTGAGCCCTGGGTACAGGGTCGCTGCAGAGCAGAAGAGACCTGCTATCTGCTACAGGAGGCACCTCACTGGTACAAAGTGATCCCCCAAAGTTCATTTGTGTTTAGGATTAGGGGTGAAACACGTTTTAGGTTATCGGTAACTCCTGGCCCTATGGCGAGCTGAAGGGTTCGGGTAGGGCTGGGCTGTCCAGGGTCTCCAGCACAGCCTGCGGCCCAGCTGCTGAGAGAGGTCCTTGCTGAACCTCTCTGGCCCTGGTGGGGAGGGATGTGGTGCTTGTAGTAGGTGGAAGTGACCCAGAAACCAGGCCTGGAACAACCCTCATCCTGTACGTCCCACCGAAAGGGGAACCCGAGCGAGGGACATCTGGTTTTACTGAGTCCACAGTGCGTGCTCAGATCCACCACCCCAGCAGAGAAGGATGATCCTACAGACAAGGCAATGGAGTAGGACAGGAGTCTGTGGGCTTGGACCTGGGCAGGGGACAGATTCCTCACCAGAGAAGTCACACAGTGCTGGAAGAGAAAAGCCAACCGAGCTACCAACCCGCACGGCCCAGCTTTGCTGCTGGCAAGTGTCCTGCTGTCCCAGTGCAACTGGTTTCTGGCTGCTGGATCACAGCACCTTACGTGAGAAGTGGATCTCCTGGCTCAGCTGGGAGCTGATTGTGTCCTGGAGGGCTCTGGAGGGGCTGGGAGCCAAGTGGGGAATTGCCTGTGACCAGCAAGGGGATCCCTGGAGCTGCTGGACACTGCGAGCACTGGAGTCAGGTGTGGCATTGATCACCGCGATGGGCCTGCACCCCCCTGGGGATTCATGGCCAGAGCTCCTCGAAAGGAGAGGCGGTCACACCTCCCTTTCTCCATCCACCCTGTCCAGCGGTGACAGCAGGGGTCACTTTGACAAGGCCATTCCTGGCTCTCCCAGTGACGCTGGAGCAGGAGGATGCTCTCTGCTGGGAGGCTCTCCTGGAAGACACCAGCTCCTTGGTGAGGTGCTCCCATCCCGCCCTGGCAAGGGAGGGTGGTGCTCCCTGATCCTGCTGAGCTCTGCTCTGGCAGGACACTGGAAAGGATGATTAATGATTGTAATAAGTAAGTTAATCTGCAGAAATTAAATCTTTCTAATTAAGAAATAAATGTCTTCTGAGGCTTTTGTTTCTCCTTTCCCCATCTGCGGGCTGTGCACGGGGCATCTCCATCTCCACCCTGGTGTGATGAGATCTCCGGGAAGCCACTGGCTCCTTGGTGAGGTGCTCCCATCCCGCCCTGGCAAGGGAGGGTGGTGCTCCCTGATCCTGCTGAGCTCTGCTCTGGCAGGACACTGGAAAGGATGATTAATGATTGTAATAAGTAAGTTAATCTGCAGAAATTAAATCTTTCTAATTAAGAAATAAATGTCTTCTGAGGCTTTTGTTTCTCCTTTCCCCATCTGCGGGCTGTGCACGGGGCATCTCCATCTCCACCCTGGTGTGATGAGAGAAGGACCAGTGGCGCCAGTCACACACTGTTCACGGCGTTCAGCAAAGGGGGTTATTCGCAGCACCTTCTCCGGGGCAGAAGAGGGTGAGGGTGCTCCTGCACCGCTGACTCCGTTCTCCTTGGGACAGCACCAGCACCGCTGGAGAAAAGCGGGATCGAAGGTAAGGAAAGGATCAGGATACTCTGTGTCACCCGGGCTCCGGGGCTGCTCCGATCTGTGACGCCTAGCTGT
>NW_010415826.1:0-444 GCF_000710305.1 Buceros rhinoceros silvestris | reverse complement strand
GCGAAAAGCGGGATCGAAGGTACGGAAAGGATCAGGATACTCTGTGTCACCCGGGCTCCGGGGCTGCTCCGATCTGTGACGCATAGCTGTCTGTCAGCCGCAGCACGGCTGTGCCACCACCAGCAGCCTCAGTCCGGGCACCTCTTGCGTGTGCCACGTCACTGTCCACGAGCGGAGCTGGGTCAGTGAGTCCCCTGTGCGTTGCAGGGGTCTCTGTGGGGCCCCTCAGTGCTGCTCCTGCTCATTTCTGCGTCCAGCGCCATGGGCCACCCTTGGGTGTGGAAGTGTGGTAGAACACGCTCCTGGCCATGCGGCAGAGAGCTCACGTTACTGCGTCCTGTCAGTGCCACCACGGAGGTTCCTGGGTTTGCTCAACACTTTCTGCTCACTCTCACGTACCCTCGGGGGCGATAGGAAGCTCCTGGGTTTGAAGGCAGGTGAGAT
>NW_010415825.1:17671-42662 GCF_000710305.1 Buceros rhinoceros silvestris | reverse complement strand
AAGGAGCGGCTGCGCCAAGGTGGTACTTCTGGCCCAGGGGCCAGGCCCTTGGCTTAGGAGGGTGTGAATGTGAGGGTCGACCCTGCACTGTGGCACTTGTGTCTGGATCCGCATCTGCCAAGGGTATAAAGCTGGGGCAATAGTTCAGTGCAGAGCCAGAAAACTCAAGTGGAGGTGCGAGGCAGCCTGGCATTTGGGAGAGGCGTCCAGAAACAGGCTGAACTCGCTGGGGCTTGACCAGCACTGACCCAGGAAACAGGTGGCCCTGGATTGCCTCCCTTTCTGTGGGGAGCAAACTGAAGAGCCAAGGGGGTAACGTGCCTTGCACAGCGAAATGCAGACCAGAGCTAGGAGCTGTGTCCACTTGTCGTGCACCTGACTGCCGTTAGCGTGGGATGTGGATCTGGACGTGTCAATGCTGCTCGGGTTACATCTGCAAGCAGCGTGAGAGTCCACATCCATTATTCATGACATGGAGACAGGATCTGAATGAAGTCGCTTGTTTACGAGAGATGAAAAACATCAGTCCAGAGTGCTGCAGACATAAGGACAAAGGGGTCAAACTGTCAAAAGGAAAGAACATGTCTGTAGGAAAATGGTAATTTTTTCCCCAAAAAATCTGCAGGGAAAAAGTTTTTAGGTCTGCAAAACCAGGAGGGAGTTTATCCTTTCTCTGAAGTAGAGTGGCTCCATGGGGTACTCTTGGGGATTCCTTGTATGAAAGGATATTAGGCAGAACATGTTTCCATAGGCTATCATGTGACCTGGGTATGAAATTTATGAAAAGGTCTGCTGCTCCACTGGAAAATGTTTGGTTCATCGTCCATTAATCAAAGAAGGGTTGAAAACTGCTTGTGTAAACTGCTCGTTTCTTAGCAAAAAGTGGGCAAATTGTTTGCCTGCAGCATAATAAAAAGGCAGATTGCGGTAGCTTTTCCTGCTTTTATTCTCCATGGTGACAACTCAAAAGCGACAACTTTGAAACTGCAAAGCATGGCAAATATATAATGCTTCGTAATTGGGGATGAAGATGTATTCCAAAAAGCTGAAAAAGTGTTGTATTTTCATTATATGGAGTATTGTTATAGCCTTCTCCCCACCCCACCCAAAAATAGGTTCATTGTAGGAGAGAAGGACAATCCAAGTAAAATAACAGCACAGCAAAGAAAGCCACTCACCACATAGTGGGTGGGAAATGGATGTTGTAGACAAGCAACAGCAGCAGCAAAAAAAAAAACCCCAAACCAAAACAGCTTATTGATAAACAGCAAGAGGACTAAGCCCCTGTGCCAAGGCTTTCAAGTAGTCTATGAATAGTCATCAACAGCAGGCACCTTGCTCCCAGCCCAGAGTCTCCGGACTGTGCAGCTCGTACAAACAGAACTGAAGGTGGGTCTATTGGGATGCACGATAGCAACAGTCTTGGTGCTCTGTGGACCCTCTGCCTGGGACAGGGATGCACAAGGGGCTCCCTTCACCTCTCAGTTCATTTTAGTGCTTGGGGATCAGAGGGCATGTTCTTGGAGCACTAGTAGAGGCTTTGCAAAAAGAATATATATTTTTCTATATGGAGTGAGCAGGTGCGGTGGAGAGCCAACAACAGGGGTTAGAGATTAAAACCTTGTTGTTTCCTTGAACTGAATTTTGCTTTTTAAAATGAGCCTGTCAACTTTTAATTCATACTTCTAAACTCAAATGTAACTAATAGCATCTTGGAATCCCATTTGCTTTCTATGACTCATGAAATGCTGCTTCTCTCTGCCACTGCTCTCACCAAGGACAGTGAAAACTGAATGCATTTGCTTCTGCTGTTTGCACTTCAGAGCTCTGAATGCAGCTGCCCTGGGGTCAAAACCAATGCTTGCTCGTTTTGAAATTATGTTCACCTTTAATTTTTAAAATGTTCCTAGTAACATCCCTGCTTGGGCTTGAGAGAATATCTGGAGGGCTTGGGGTTTGGTTTTGTGTATTCTGTAATTTTTGCTTTTATGGTGGTAAAAATGTCTTTTTCCAACATGCCACTCACACTACATGTAAGTTGACCAGAACCCCTAGGCACAAGTCTGAAGGTTAACGGGAAATAGCCAAGCAAAGCAGAAGGGTCAGAGAGGGATTAGAAAACAACAAAAAGTAACAAAAAATCATGGGCAGAAAGGGAGAGGAGGTGAAGGTCTCTCCTGGCAAAGGTCCCCATGTAGGCAGGGGTGAATGTCAAAAAGCAATTATAAAGGTTACAAGAGAATTCATGTGGGAATCGTGGCAGATTCATTCTTTCAGTATTGGCTAACTTTATTCTTAAGATTTTTCTGTTTCTAATGCTGGTAATCCAGCTGGCATTTTAAAGATCATATAAAAAAGATAGCTGTCCTGTCACATTACATAATTGATCTCTTTTCTGATCTTGCAGGCAACAGGAAAGGGGCTTTAGGAGCCCCAAGTGACGATGAGGGTGGTTTCAACAACATCGCAGTTGTAGGAAGTGTGTTTGGCCAGTCTAGTCCAAAGGAGATGCTGCACCAGAGAGATTTCCAGAGTCACAGGGTCAGATCTGCAGCACCTGGCTTATGCCAAAGGTCTCTTTGCTCCTGGGCCGTCGTGAAATGAGTTAAAGCCCCTTTAGCTTCTGTTTCCACGTGTCCCAAATGCTGTACTTGGTGTCACAGAACAGATTCTCACTCGCATCTTTGTGTGACAGCTCCCTGGAGCAAAAGGAAGACAGCTCCAAGCGGTTTCTCAGCAAAATAATCTCCACGTTAAAATTATTTTCAGAATAAGCCAGGCAAGATAAACACTGTGTTGTTATATTTACGTACTCGTAACAGTTTCTGGCAAGGTTTGACTTCTAAAATGTTTTGTGATTGCTCCTCAGGGATCTGTATTTGTACAGCCCAGGGGCTGCCCTGCATCTCTTCAGAGAATAAGCTTTAGGAGGGTTCTTGGTTCAATAATGACATAGTCCTCTCCGAGTACATGGAGAGTTAGCAGTTACTTTGCTCAAGACCACCTAGTGCTGTAGGAGCAGGCCAGCAACTTAACCAAGCAAAGCTCTTCTGCACAAAGCCAGATCACCCTGTGATCGGAGGAAGCTGGTCACAGCCCAGTGGTGGCAATCACGTGTGGTTAACTCTCCTGAAACTCCCTGAAAAAAATGCTCTGAGAACCCCTCTTCTCTCCTCCTTGCAAAAAGCCTTACAATGCCCGGTACTTTCTTTCCTACTCCCTCCTGTAAACTTCTCTGGCCAGTTTTAGGTAACTCTGGAGAGGATTGGCACGTAGAAGCCTCTTTAGATATTGCAAAACCATTTGTCTTACATTACAGGTGAACTGGTATTGCCCACCTAGACGGTGCTTGTTGGAAAAGGCCAGGAAGGCAGTGTAACTGCTGATCCGTGGCCAGCACTATCCAGAAACAAGCCATAATGAAAACCACAATTCAGTGAGCTGCAGAGGAACCCAGATGTCAGAGCAGGAGCCAGGACCTCTCAGGGAAACTCGGTGCACACAGCTGCCAATGCTGGCTGCAGGGAACGTGAGGTGGACCCGGGGCACACTGCTGAAGGCCATCTCTGACCTAGTACCAGTAATAAAGGCCGGGATGCTTAAAGTTCCAGTCCATGCCAGCACAATGATCTGAATAACTCTGGCTAGCTGTCTCAGGTGACATATGTTGGAGTTTCTCAAAGATTTAAAGTATTCAAAGTGCTAGTTTTGTTAGTTTTCAGTGGAAGTGAAGTGGTCTGAGGATACCCATGCTGACGCCACCCACTGCAATTTTTACAATGTACTTCAAAGGAATAATGGGATTGTTGAGAAGCCATTTCCATTGGTATTTATTTTCCCACTCCATTATGTCAAAACTTAGTTCTCAGTAGCCCAGATCACATTTTTGACAGCACAGCCAAATTTACCACTGATGCCTGATCCTGCTGTTCCTCTAAGGGCTTGGGTTTTTTTTATATATATATACAGGATTTACTCGTCATATCATTGTCTTCTTAACAAGTCACTGTTGTGATGCTTCATTTTAAGGGCACAAAACCATCCATGTCTTTGACATGACCCAGACATCCATATCCAGTATGAAAAGGATTTTAATTTTATACCAGCAATAAAAATTGATCACTGGAAAATGTATATTTTGACACCGCATAATAACCAGGCACATTATTTTTCAGTGCCAACATTCTGCAGGTGTTCAGAAAGATGGCGCGGACACAAACTACTTGTTCTTTTCTGAAACACGAGGCTCCTCACAAGCTCCGGCCCCCTGTTGCAAGTGACAGGTCATTAGGTTTGTGTAGCTATAGAGATGGAAGTCCTGCTCTACGTCATCCCTCACTTTTTGATTTGGTCCATTTGGTGCTGCTGCAGACACATTTCTAACGGGAAAAATAAAGATAGCTTGATGACAGACGCTATCAGTAACTGAAAATTCCTCCAGATTTTTATAGGGACATATGAAATCTAAAATCTTAGAGCAAAGTGGAGCCAACTGATGGGTGCTGACCAGATCTGGCTTCAAGGAATTAAGACCTGCCTTTTTTTGAGGCTTAAATTTTTATCATTCAGTAAAACTCATAGAGTAACTAGTCATAAAATTTTCAATACTTTTCCAGGTACCTGGATTCAAAAGAAATGTTGGACAGTTCTTATGAATAGTTGTTCCTACAATCAAAAGTTTTCTTAAGAGAATTAGCTTGCAACAACTTACTTATAAGCTAGATACATAAATGGCAACTTCTTACACATAGTGTACAAATGCCCCAAAGTACTAGCACTAAGCAAACAAAACTGATTCAAACAAATGAGGGGAAGGCTTGTATTTTTAATACACACAACTCATTCCTGAGGGCTTGATCAAATAAACTTCAGTGACTGAGATAAGGGAGAGATGTAACTGAAGTGCAAAGGAGATTGTGACATTCTGGCTTTCAGTATGTTTTAAAAGATACAGGTATTCAGAGACTGTTTTGACCCCTTTCTGACATAGTCACTGCTGCAGATGCACTTTCAAGTTTCTATGTAGAATGCTTCCTGGATCTGCTGGATGTCTGAAGGAAAAGGTAGCAGGCCAAACTACCTTGAAATTCATGGCATAGGGGTTCCCAAGGTTTTCAGTCTTACAAAACATCAACATTTCTTGCTGCTAGTATCATGGTGTATCAGCAATCAAATGATTCATTTAAAATAGCACGTAGTGTAATTCTGTAGACTTCTCAAGGCCATGGAAAACTCAGATGGCAACCACCTGCTTACCTCTTGGTAACTGTGCTGTAATTTTCCTAGGAACATACATTAAAGATGAGAAAAGATTAAAATACCTAAAATTTAGTCTCTCCAGCCCCAATACAAGTAGATGTAGTTGGCATATTACTGGCCAATGTAGCTGCTAAGCCACTCTCCCTATTTGAAAAGTCATGGTGGTCAGGCAGGCAGGTCAGCCACCCGTGACTGGAAAAAGGAGACCACCACAACCAAAAAAGGAGGAGCCTGGCAACTGCTGACCAGTCAGCCCCACATCCATGCCCAGTAAGATCATGGAACAGATATTCGCGGAAGCTAATTCAAGGCATATGAACAGCAGGGAGGTGATTAGAGACAGCAGGCATGGCTTCACAAAGGGTAAATCCTGCCTGCCTATCTGTAGGCTTTCTATAGTGGAGTGACTGCACTGGTGGATTAGGGGAAAAGCAACTGATGTCATCCATGTTGACTTCTGGAAGACCTCTGATGCAGTTCCACAGAACATCCTTGTCACTATATTTCAGATAAATGGGTTGGATGGATGGACTATTCAATGGATATGGAATTGGCTGGATGGTCACATCCAGCGGGTTGCAGTCAAAAGCTCAATGTCCAAATGGACATCAGTCACAAATGGTGTCCCTCACAGGGCTGTATTAAGACTGATACTGGTCAAGCTTTATTAATGACATCGACAGTGGGACTGAGTGCACCCTCAGCAAGTTTGTGAGCAACACCAAGCTGAGTGGTGCAGTCAATTCACTACAGGGACATATAGCCATCCAAATGGACATCAGTCACAAATGGTGTCCCTCACAGGGCTGTATTAAGACTGATACTGGTCAAGCTTTATTAATGACATCGACAGTGGGACTGAGTGCACCCTCAGCAAGTTTGTGAGCAACACCAAGCTGAGTGGTGCAGTCAATTCACTACAGGGACATATAGCCATCCAGAGGGACCCTGACAGGCTTGAGGAATGGGCCCATGTGAACACCTTGAGGTTCAATAAGGCCAGGTGCAAGGTCCTGCACCTGGGATGGGGCAATCCTTGGTATCAATACAGGATGGGGGAGGATGTCATTGAGAGCAGCCCTGCAGAGAAGGACTTGGGGGTACTGGTGGATGAAAGGCTGGATGTGTGAGCTGACAACGTGTGCTCACAGCCCAGAACTCAAGTCACATCTTGGGCTGCATCAAACGCAGCACGGCCAGCAGGTCGAGGGATTCTGCCCCTCTACTCTGCTCTGGTGACATCCCACCTGAAGTACTGCATCCAGCTCTGGAGACCTCAGCACAAGAAGGACATGAACCTGTTGGAGTGGGTCCAGAGGAGGGCCATGAAAATAATCAGAGGGCTGGAACACCTCTCCTGTGAGAACAGGCTGAAAGAGTTAGGGTTGTCTATCCTGGAGAGTCCCCAGGGAGATCTTCTTGGGACCTTCTAATACTTAAAAAGGGGGCTGTAAGAAAGCTGGAGAGTGACTTTTTACCAGGGACAATGGTTTTAAACTGAAAGAGGGTAGATTTAGATTCGATATTAGGAATAAATTCTTTACAACAGGGTGATGAAATACTGGAAGAGGTTGCCCAGAGAAGCCATGGATGTCCCATCACTGGATGTGTTGAAGATCAGGTTGGCTGGGGCTTTGAGCAACCTGATCTAGGGGAAGAAATCCCTGCTCACTGCAGGGGGTTGGAACTAGGTTATCTCCACACCTCCTGCATGAACCACTCTGTGATTCCATGACTGTATGCCCCTGCAGGTTAATCTTTCTCTCGCCAGGAAGACCCAGGACTGGGTTTTCCAAAACTATAGTCATTGCTAGAGGAGTAAAAAGCCATCCTTTCATCAATTCACCTTTTAGCATGAAAAATGTATTTGATGTATGTCATCAAATCTATGGAGATCGTTCTTCCTCTCCCCTAACCACTCCTGGTGAGCTGCTCTGGCAAAGGATAATGCTGAAATGAATTTATCATTTTTATGGAGAATAGCTGTGATGTATTGCCAGTGTGAGCACCTGAGGTCAGACAGCTCCCCAGACTTCTGGAGTAACAGAAATGACATTTCAGAGGTTGACAACAGGGATCAAGGTACTGGACCTTAAAATGTTCCCACTGTCTTTCTTCACATTATTATTTTAGCAGCTAAAAATTAAACAAATGACTGTATTATACACTATGAAAACCAGAATGTCAGGCTTCCACCAAATGGTGTGAAGCATTCACTTCTAAATTCAGGTGTTCCTGAGACAAGAGCCACTAAAACCATGTTGCCACAGAAGTGAATGAAATGGTGGTAGGTGGAAGAGGTGATGTGTTCATCCATAGTGTTAATACTTTTTCCACTGCTGTTACTGCTCTCATCAGTGTCTCGGAACAAGGACCAGAAAGGACTAATACCAGTAGCACAGAATGAAGATCTGCAGCTGCCCTCTCACTGAGACTTTCTCGGTTTTGCTGCTTTAAAACAAAAATGCTACTTACTATGCAGAAATGTCTGGTGGTGCTGGAAGCAGAGTGCCAGCAAGGCTAGAGCACTGCTTATGAGAGGGTGGAGTAGATATTCTAGCTTGAAGCTCTACAGGGTCATAGCTCAGCTGCAAGGAAATGCAACTGTATCAAAACAAATCACAGTGGGGATGGGGGGAAAAAAAACCAAACACATCATGCTCTCATCACAATAAAAGCTACTTTGATCCACTTTCAAAACAATACATTAATCTCATCTGCAACTCTCATCACGCAATGAACAGAACTAAATATATTGAACAAACCCAGCCCATAATTGTCTGTCTCTCTGTTCATCCCTTGCCGAAGTTAACACCTCATCAGTCTTTTCCTATAGCGTCTGAAAGGATGTAGTATTCCCTTCACGATTTAGGGCCTGATCAGCTGGAGACAGTCTGCAGCTGCAAGAACAAGGCCTCCTTCCAGCATGAGGATGATACAGAAAAGGCTCGTAAGTATAGAAACAGTTTTGATCCAGAGAACTGAGGAGACAGAGAGAGCAAGAGGTATGCACGCACGCTTCTCTCTGCACGTGAGACAGGGCAAGAGGCACAAAGGCAGCCTCACTTACAGCTCAGGGCTGCAGGGACATGTAGGGACAGAGCTGCTTTCCAGTGCAGAATGGAGGGCACTGGAAAACATTGTGCTAGAGACAGCCCTGGCCTCATTTTCCTGACAGACTCCCAGAGCCTCTGAGATCGACTGCTGTTCATGGGAGTCCCTGTCTTACAGAGGCCTCTGCTCCCCTGATGAAACAAACAATTGAACCAGAGTCCACGTCTGATGGCTGTGAACGTTCACAGAGGCTTGTCTTGCTTGTTGCTTGGTATCTTTTCCACTGCAGTCACCTCATGGTATCCAGCCCATCAACATGACTCGTCCACAACAACTTCAAACCACAAGGGACATCCTCGTTGGGAAATCGTTCTGAGGAGAAAGAGAAGAGCTATGTCCACAGGAAGGCACCCATGGAATGGACAAAGAGACAGACATAGCTTTGACAGAGACACAATCAAACAGAAACAGCTTTGTCCACTCACACCTCTTTCCTCTCTCACACACACCACTTAAACTCAGGCCTAACAGCCAAGCTGCTCTAGCAACAACGTCTCCCTCACAGAGCAGACTTCAGCCAGCTCCCCCTCCCCAGCAAATATGAACTCACCAGTCCTTCGCTAGCAGAAGTGTGGGAGGATGTTTGGCGCTTGCTGGTATCCTCTGTGAGGAATGCCTTTGGCATGCATGGCTGCTACACATACCCATGGTCACACACACACACAGCAGCCTGTCATCTCACCTCTTTCAGAAAGAAAAGGTGTCTTACACCATACCTTGCTATTAGCCCTGTCCCAGTCAAGAAGAACAGAGCCTCTCAACCTTTCCTTAACAAGGATCAAGGCCAAAGCAATGTCCTGTCATTTCTGTAAGCCCTGGGTAAATTCCCTTCCCTACCATCATCTTCCTAATATCCCTTACTCCCAGTCCCAGGCACATCTGGCTCTCCCCTCCATCAAGAAGTTCCGTGTAGGAGCTATGTCCCTTTGTAGCCTCCTATACCCACAGTGACTGCTCTTATCTGAGGTTCCCCACACTTGGACTCCAGGCTTCACTCTTCTGGAGAGAAGGAGAGCCCCCTTGCCTGTAAACTCTGGTTAGTAACCCCTGCCTGGTGGCTCCCTACTCAGCCTATTTAGATGAAGAACACCAGATATGGCCTCACTGGTTTTTTGGGGTCCTTTTTCCTCTTCTTGTCAGAGGCGTTGAGGTAGGCCTGCTCCCTGGCCCTGTACGAAGGTCCTCGACTCAGCTCCCTCTCGCTGTAAGGGGGCAGGGTGTCCTCCTCTTCCTCCTGCTGAGGCGGTGGTGGTGGCTGCTGCGGCTGCTGCTGTGACTTCTCGGCTTTGTAGGTAGAGGGTGGTGACCAGGCATAGTATGTTCCCCCACCTCTCTGGCTAGGCTGCGAGCTCAGCTTTGAGGGGGTTTCACTATGGTCACCGTTCTCATCGTAGCTCCGGGATTTCCTCTCTAAGACGCTGCTGAGGTAGGAGTGATCATATTTCTGGCTCCCTCCAGGTGTCCGACTCACCAGCCTGGGCAGGTGCTTCTCCTCATGGGCCCGTCTCCGGGGTGGGCTGTATGACCAGCCTCGATCCGAGTCCGTCAGCGGCTCTCGGTTCCCTCTGCTACGCTTGGTGTAGTACTCCTCTATGGAGCTATCCTGGTGGGGCAGCCCTCCACTGCGCCCACCATGCGACTCTGACCGCTCAAAACGCCGAGTTTCCTGGCTGTCTGCCCGCCGGGTCCGCTGACTGTAGGACTCTGCAAAGGCTGCCAGCTCATCCATAGAGACGGCTGGCACTCCCACAGAGAAGCTCTTACGGGACAACATCTCGGACTTAGATCTCTGCTGACTGAAGGAGGAAAGAGGTCATGTTAGAGGGCAGGATTCAGCTGTGCTCATCCTCTTGGCTGCCTTCACAGACAATGGAGGAAACAGGCACTCCTGGGGAGTGAATCATCTAACCCGTTTTCATCATGTTCTGTAGGAAGATGTACCACATCCTCAAAATCCCTGCTTCTCTCTGCTGACTGTAAAGGCAGCTTAGTGCAGGTAACTCTACATGTCTAATGTTACTCCAGATGAACTGCAGAGTGCACCTCATCCTCCAGTATGCAGGGGTGGACTTGCTTGGCCCCAAAGCTTGTAGGTGTATAACCGGCTGAGAAAATCCAAGAACCCAGCTACAGAAGCTCACAGCAGGGCAATTTTGAAGCAGGTTTAAAGAGAGTGAGCTGGCACAGTAACTCAGTACTGAGGGAAGGAAATTCCTGCCATTGCTTTCAGGCAACTGGCTATGGGAGGGAAGGATGTGATATCTGTCTTCCAGGCACCAGAGTGCCAGTCCTTTAGGCCTGGAGTACAGGTCTTCCTGCACCAAAGCACCAGAGTGTGACTCCTAATAAAGTGCACTGGCACTGAGGAGTGCTGGAGGGATCGGGTACAAACCTCAAGAGAGGACTTGGGGAAGGGTGGCTTGATTTCCTATTGATCTCACTTTTAGATCCCACCTGGAATGGGGCCAGTACCTAGCTTTTGCCTAGCTAGGTAGGCTTCAGCAGGCTCATGGAAATCAGATTCATTATGACCTCATCTAGTGACACCTCCAGATTTCATGTTTCTCTCTAACTCCTCTGACCTGCAAGGCAGAGCCAGAGCAGCAGGGAATGGAGAAGAGCCAGCGGTCCATCTGTCCCTTCTCCTTTCTTTACCACCTTGCCAGATATAGCTTCCTCCCAACTCCTCACCTGTGCCGGAAACTGTCCCTCTCATCTCTGTAATCAGAGACGGCCTGTGATCTTGACGTGCTGCCCCCACCAATCACTCCGGCCCAGTATTCAGCATCACCATCCAGGTCCCCTGCAGGAGGCAGAGGTTTCCTTCGCACCTGGCGGTAGGGCTGCCGGAAGTTCAAGTCCTCTTCATGCAAAGAGCTGAGTTCAGAGACGGTGTTGTTATCTGCAGGGGAGGTTGCAGAAAAGAAATGAGATGGGCATCACCTGACAGCACGCGTGAGAGGGGAGGAGAGAACAGGGAGGCTGTGGTGCGACCACCTGCAGCTTTTTCAGAAAGAAGCTGAGCTGCCCCCTATCAGAATGGAATATCAAAATGGAATCCAAGGCCTGTCTCCAAACCCTTGATTGATCCCGACCAAGACTCTGGTGGCTCAGTTTGGACATAAAGCTGCTATTAGACCTACAGGTCTTCTGAACCAGTAGCTGGCAGCTGGGTATTGCAAATGGCATCAGATGCCTGTGTTCCAACTAACTGTGTTCAGCTTTCATGCTAAAATCCCCCCTCAGCCCTGTTTCAGTAACATGTGAGCTCTCCACCCTCCCAAGGCGGGCACTGAGCTTAGCGGAACATCATCACAGCAGTTGTGCCACCTCCTCCTTTCCTGGTGTGAGACAGGCTGGCTCTGGATTTGGCCTGACTTGCCCAGCTAAAACAAAAACAACCCCCTCAAAACAAAAGATAAAGAAAAAAGTAAGAGACTGTCTGAATCACCGTCAGTCTCTACCCCATCAAGCACACTGACATCTGGAGGACTGACATGCCAATGTGGAGAGGTCTTTTTATAGTAAATCTTGTGGGTGGAGAAGAGAGTGTGCTCAGCAATGACTGTTTTAGAAGTATATATAATTTGTTAGTTATGCTTAATCTGTACAGAGCTTTGATGTCATGTCATTCCCCAAAGCCCTTACCTTCATTGATTTGCAGGATCTCACGTCTGTTTTAAATGAGCCTCTACCAGTGTCTAACGTGGGTTAGCTCTGCGTGAGTCAAGATGCTGCCTGCACAGAACAGCTAGAGGACAAAATGCAGCACTGCAAGCCCTTCTTGTGCACACACCTTATCCTGGCACTTCATCTGAGTCTCCTGATGTGGAAAGATCCCCACCTGAGTTTGTATTCTGACACTCAGTAAGTGCAGCCTCAGCATTTATTTAGGGAAATAAAACTTGCAAGAGCCTATCAGAGGACAGTGAAGAATACCACAGGGAAGCTCAGTTCTGAGTTTGCATCATGTCCGTATTTGCCACCCTTCTCCCGTTCACCTGCCAAGCTGTCAGTCCTGATGCATGTACCACCTCTGATCTTCTGCTGACCAGCATCACAAAATCTGATGATCTCTTGGTTTCTTTAATCTTTCTTGTAGTGCCTGCTCATTTTGCAGAGCAACAGCCACTCCAAACTACCTTTCTGCATCCTTCAAGCCACAGTGTGGTCATTGCAGCCACACAAAACATGCTCTCCATTCCTGCCATGCTGGGAATTTACAGGCATCACATTGTAAAATGTATAGAAATTGTGAGGACAATATCCCAGCTATTATCACACCACAGGCTGTAGTGTGATAGGATGTACCAGAAGGCATGAGTATGGACTTGGCTTTTCAGATCTCGATGATCCAAAAGTTTAATTATCTGAGTGGGCGCTTTTCATGAGCATTTGAGTGTCTCTCACCTCGTTTACTCTAATTAAGGATTATTCTAATTAAGGATGTTTAAGCAGCAGATCTTTAAAATGAGAACATCCCTATAGTAGCCTAGACTTTATCTGCCCCAGGTACCACATCTTGGACATCATACCCTAGAGGCTGGGTCTAAGGCAAGGTCAGTGAACTTTTAACTATGAATTTGCAGTCTTTTTCAGGTCAGTGAAAAAAAAAAAATCAAACCATGCTTGTTCCTCACATCGTTCTCGCATCCTCCTAGCTGGGTCAAACTGCGCCAGTTCTTTCTCAACATAGTACAGCACCTTCATGGAGTCCCTCTCCTTGTCAGCCTGGATCCTGTACCCTTTGCGCACTGCTAGGAAGAAGAGAAAAGCATTAGAGGAAAACACATTTATGTCCAAGGAGAATTTACAACAATATTGCTTCCATAGTTGAGCTCATGTCTACAGGCAGGTAGGCTGCGTCTTCCAAAACAGAGTGAGTCAGTCTTTGCTTCAGAATAAATTTGTCTATAACGTGGGATGTAAAGTTGTGAGCAGCTGCATCATTTACAAAGTTTGCAGTAACAGCAAAAATCATTCGTAAATGCCCAGTCCGAACATCCAAATGCATTAAGTGGTGTCATTGCCACAGAGTGACTCCACCTCCCCCAGAGGATGGCAGAGAGAAGTGCCACTCATTTCCCCTTCTTCAGCACTACAGAAAGGATTCATCATGGTATGGGAGAAGCAATCCCAAAAGATCAGGCTTCCTCTATGCAGCAGGGGCCATAAGCTCCCAGTCTGCAAGGGAAGCAGATGGCTGAGCATTTGGGAGCTGTCACAGGACCACTCCACCCTCCCATCGCTATGAATTCCGCTCACACAGGTTGAAGAGCATGTGGTAGGAGAAGCTCCAGTGAATACAGAAGGAAACACAGGAAGTCCCACAAAGCACGTCACGCACTGAATGCTGGTTGAAGAGCATGTGGTAGGAGAAGCTCCAGCGAATACAGAACGAAACACAGGAAGTCCCACAAAGCACGTCACACACTGAATGCGGTGATGGGGCCAATCAGGTCACTGGGTAACTGTGAAAGTGCCTGCTCCGGCATTCTTTACATGCTTTATTTCACAGAAAAGGTATGTCTAACACATATATTAAGTGCTTGACTCTTGGGATTACTCCACTTGCACAGGAAGTCTGGACAGCTTTTTTGTTTTTTCCACATCTCTGTGCGTACAAGGGAAGTCCTACACACGTGGAGCCACAACAGCTCTGACTCTGGCAGGCTGGTTCCACGCACACTCTGCATGCTAACCTTATGAACAGCCTGACTACCTCAAGGCAGTTCTATAGTCAGCAAGCAAAAAACTCCAACTATCAGAACTTTGAAGAAAATAAGGCTTTTGCAGCAGATTATTTAAGAAAGGTCTCGGCCTGAGGCTATTCCAAGATTGACCAAAACCACAGATCTAAGTACAAAAGAGGACTGCAGTCCTCAAATTCAGTCTCATTAGAGAACTGTTGTGAGGACAATTCAGCCAGCACTACAAAATGTAACCTCTCTGCCTTGCATGGGGTTAATACGTTCCCTTGTGTGAATCCTGCAGTGTTGCATGCGTGTTCCTCTTGTGGCACAATTTAAATAGTTGGACGGTCATTGCGAGCCAAGTTGTTCTTCCTGTTTTATCCCACAGCCCAATACATCAAGCTACTAACATATGGGTTTGGTAGTACGTTTAATAGTATGCACTGCGTGGGCTGAACAAGGACTTGGCAGAGGTATTCTTAGGCACCTTCTGTCCTAAACTGTTGTGCATGTGTCTGTGCACTATTAAATAATCATGCTCTGCTTCAGAAATGGCTGTGCCATGGAAATGCATAGAATGATTCCTGTAATAATCCTGCAGATTGCTTCAGGAGGGAAGTGCTTTTCCATGGGTTTTGACTGTGCATATGTAAGGTAAGTAACTACATCTTGAACTACCTTGTGTTTCTGTACTTGGGAAAGGTATTAGATGACAAAACATACTATGAGTCTATCACGGTCCTGCTTTCAATGCATCTCCAGACAGTTTAGCTACAAGCAGTCTAGAGTTTCACTGTGTTTTATTGTCTCCACAAATGTGTGCACAATGATTGAAAATGCACACAGTGATTTACAGACCACGAGCAACCCTGCCTTCCAAAGTGGAAGACCATGATGTCTCTTCAGGCAAAGACAGGTGAAGAGGGGCTGGACTGACTGGCCTCAAAAGCAATGACTCTTGCTGCACTGCACAAGCAGCAGCAAGGTGAGTTCTCCACCTTACCATCATGGCTGAACCTCTGTTTGGTACTGTGCCAAGAGAGAGGCCTCTCGCTATTCTTTCTTCTAATGTATTTACTAGGAGCTCAGCTAAGCTGCCACCTCATTTATACACAGCCCAGCAACCAACCATCAGCTGGAAATGACTCTGACCTACTAATAACCTTTGGGGAACTTGAACAGATAGCTTCCAGACCCTGTCTCCCCAGAGCCACTACTCATGCTAAGGCTGTGCCAAGCATCTGTTTGGGCAACATCTATACCTCCTGGAACTGATGGAGAATCAGCTAGCTTCATGCTTGACTTGCTATTGCAGCTGTGTAGCAAAAGGCAAATTAATTTCTTGGTTAATTTTGTAAGCATTTAGAAATTAAATTTGGGTTTAAATCTGCAAAAATGACCGTGAACAGCTCACAGACAGTATCTGCCATTATTGATGAAGTGTATTTTGTCTCTACATTCATTTATTGAATACTTCTTGCAATTATATTGAATGTTCAACTTATTAAATCCCTTTATTACTCCTTTGTGTAAGAACCAAAGATATTCTTGCTTCCTCCTCACACTCTTCTTCATCTGTAGATTGCCATAACCCTTTAATAAGGTCTGAATATTTTTAGGCCCATCTTCATTGTAAGGGAATAAAGATGCAGAGACATTAACCACTTGTCCAGAACCATTCACTGAAGTCAAAGGGAATGGAACATTCTTCCCTGTTAGACCATATTTTGTTCTCCTGAACAGTTCATAGATTTCTAATGTTTAATTTGTGTTTAGCTAGACACTTTTTTTATTCCTCTGTGGGTGGAACCAAGTCAGCCAAAACTGTAAGCTGTTTTCCTCCCCAGAAAGGACAACACTACTATTTTTTTGGACAAGTCTGGTTAGGAAGTAAGTGATGTCTCATCCTTATACGATTTTCCATATTGAAGGTTTGGAGTCCAGTTCCTGGATCAAAAGCTTCGCTGTGTGCATGGTTTAAGGAATCTAAGCAAAAGTCACCAGGTAACCACTGGATTTAAAACAGATGGAGCATGCATCCTAACTTATGTGTTTCCAACACTCAACCAAGTTAGAGAGCTGAGTTTTTCCCCTGTTCAGCCCTAAGTTTAGGATAGAGTTCTGTACTTCACTGGAGCTTTGTCACATGACTTTTCTGTAACCCTAGACATATTTTATACATATGCTTATGCCTGCCTGCCTATTGCTCCCTAAATCACCTCACAAGAGTCATTTATAAGCACAGAAACAATCTAGGGCAAAGGCTGTCCTTTTTAGCTGGGCAGGCAGGATTACAGAATCCTCCAGTCTCTGTGCCCCAGCACTTCCAATCCCCTTTTTTTAAATAAACTTGACAGAAAGGTTGAAGTCTTAAAGACAGCAAGTTCCAGATCAGACCTACTGAGGACACAGAGACCATAATTAGTGCTCCTTCTAAGAAAAGGCCTTTATTATAAACTCAGCCATTACCTGTTTTGTTTAGCTTTTGTCTGGCCAACCAGCAAATAAGTAGCTTCGAACAGACATATAATGTTTTCTCTTCTACATCCTGTAATTAGGGGATATTCTAGCATTGTGGAGGACCTTAAAAGAAAAGGAACAGGATGCAGCATATCATCCTTCCTCAGCTCCGCAGTTCAAGGAACACCTTGAACAACAAGTGCATGATCCAGACTAACGGTTTGTCTATATTATTGCAAAAAAATATTAATTCAAAATTTAAAAAAAGCGCTTAAGAACTTCTGCTGTCTTGCCACAACAGTTAAAACTCTGTAATAATGGTTTTATTTGTAATATGTAGCATTTTCTGTCAAGTCCTGAGTGGGGGGATTAAGCCCAGCCAGCTGATTTGGATTATATAATAAAAGCATCTTTCTGTGTAATGAATATGGGATGCAAAGAGCCATTCCATTTGGTTACCAAAACGCATCCAGAGTTTTTCATTCTGCATTTATGCTCTGCTAGTAACATAGAGCAGAGACAAGGCTGGCTGTGATCCAACTCTTAAAAAACCCCCGGAGTTCGCACTGCTGACACCATGCTCTAGAGGTGGTGACATTTTTCACAGGAGAAAAAAATTAAGCACTAGGCTGTCATTCGTCATTTTCTGACAAAGGTTTTGAATTGGATACGTTCTGCTGTGGATCAGTGATTGATTTATTTCCTCTTTCAACATGCTCCATTCCAGAGCTCTGTTTTCATTTCAGTGGGGGGGAAAAAGTATGATTGATGAAGGAAAATACTTTTTTTTTAATTCCAGAAAGGTTAATCAACTGACTGGGGCAGCAGAAGGATGCGTGGAGTTACTCCAAAAGTTTGATCTTGTCTTTTTCGGAAGTATCAACACATTGACACGAGCAAATTTAACAATTGGTAGTGTGGTGCTTTGAAGTAAGACATGTGGTTGGATCAACGGCAAACATACTGTCTCAGTATGGTGACTCTACATTGTAGAGTCTTCTTCTGTCACTTCTGCTGCAGCATGTTTCTATTGTGACAGCCACTCTGATCCTGAAATACTAGCATATGGCTAAATAGCTACCCTCTTTTGCCTTGATGGCAGCTTCCTTTGCAGTGGGAGAAGTGACCCTTACCAGGACAAAGTCACCATACCGAACACTCTATGTCCTTTCTAGTTAGAAGCCTTTCATCACTCACATTTCACAAATGCAAAGGCTGAACAAAAACAGTGACCTGCTGCCCTCTGTAAGGTAAGGGAGAGAGGGTTCAGCCCCAAGTGCTCTTGGGCAGAAATGCCGAGGGAGCATGTCCCTGTGCCCAAAATGCCATGGGGACACTGAAATACTCTGCAGCAGAAACTGCTGCCAGAGGGCTAGCAGTGCCCTACAGAGGGGAGGAAGAACGGCTTTACCAAGAGAGTGAGTAGCTTGCAAGGCGTCAGCTCTAAAGGGGAAATGGCCACTGCCTCTGCACCCCTGAAATCACCTCCATCCTTTTGTCCTCCGCAAGAAAACATTTGCAGCAGTAATAAGAGGGGTGCCGGGAATGAACTTTGCCTCCCATTCCCCGCTGACCTAATTAGGCACCCACAAACTGACACTCTGCTGACGGCACTGGAAAAGCTGGACCATGTGGCCCTGAGGGATGCAAATGGCATTGTCAAAGCCAGGATTAAAATGAAGTTTCTCTGTGTTTCTTCTGTTCTTACCACTCTATCAGTGACAACAATTCCTCTGTTTCCCAGCCCTGCTCCCAGTAAGAGGACTGAATGTTGTGCCTGGCACTTCAAATTACCATTTTGGCTTCCTCCACTGGAATCACTTGGAGCTAAAGGAGGTGGGTGCGTCTTATCCATCAGCACAGCGGGAGGCGGAACACCAGCTACAGGAACACTGGGGATGTAGTATGGACCTGGCATGGAAGAGACTACAGGAGGATACCCAGCTTTTGCTGCCTTGCCGGCTACATACACTGAAAAAGAAAAAGAAGAGCAGTCAGCATCAGACCAGTCTCCCATAGACCCACATGGCACATGGCCAAAACCTGCACATCACCAACACTGGTGATAACCCAACAGGAGACAAGTGGACAAATGAAATGACAAGGACCAATGTGAATATCTCTAAGCCTCAAAAGGCATTTAAAAAGTGCTCACGGCAGGTCTGATGAGCGCTGCAAGATGCCCATTCAATGTGTAACAGCTGGCATTACCCCTGCCACAATTTACTGGCAGTTCAGCTTTAAAAACAACTGATGATTCAAGTAGCTGGCATGAGGCTCATGAAACTTGACAGATCTGCCCAGGAACCTTGCTGGGTTGCAAGCATTTTGCAGTTGTAGAGGGCAGCTGCTTTGCATTGCCAGGAAGAAACCTCCCAGGATGCTCTTAGCTCGGACCCACAACATTCACTGAAATGACAACAACTTGGGAAAGGGGATCATGACACTTTGGAGAAACAGCACAGCTGCCAAGGCAGGGAGGGCTTGAGGAATCACATTTGTAATTAACTTTGAGCACTCAACCGTTGAGCAATAGGTCAGATGCCTCACCCCCTAAGAACTACTTCTTTAGTTCAGCAAAGTGCTTAGGGCAAAGGAAGCAAGATTAGCAGATTCTCCTCCTGTTCTGCCAGGGAGCAGAAGTGCATGAGAAGATTTGCACCAGGCTCGGACAAGGTCACTCACGTGCCCGGGGACAGCAGCAGGACTCGGGACAGCAGGGGCAGCGGACGTAACAGCAGCAGCTGTGTGGGCAGCACTGGCACCAGCAGATCCCCACCAGGAGGAAGAACAGGAACGCCCCCAGGATCACCAGGCCCACAAACACCCACTCTGGAAAACAAGAGCAGAAAGGGAGATGATTACAGGAGTGAAATCCATGTAGAAGGGAACGTCAACAACATTCTCCCAGAGAAGAGCATAGGGACAAAATAGATGGGTAAATAATAGAAGTGGACTCCTTGTGGGTGTAGGAGTATGTCCCCTCTGAATTAGAGCAGAAATAACACAGGACGATGACAAATGGAGCTACAGAAATGTGGTCCCTTCTTGTGACGTCTTTGGCTGGCTGAGAGACGATCAGCACAGAGGCAGGAGCTCTGGTTCCCCAGCACAGAAACCTTTTACCCCACAGCAGACCTGTATGAATGCCACAGGACATGCTCCATTAGCATTTGTATCTCATGAAAGACTCATTCTTCCCAGCCATGTTTATGCCCTGCTTGTGTGTTTGTTCCCTACCACATTCTAGTTTTAATGGGACAAATGATGGTTGAAAAGCATGCTATAAATAGACCAGCAAATGAGCCAGGCCTGCCCCTTTGCAACTAGGCCCACACATGCAATTATTCTTTTGAATATGCCGAACGAACATCCTATCCAGGCGCTGCAGCCAGCCAGGAAACCTAACAACCACTTTCTTTTTTTTTTCCCCTTCTTCTCCCCGCTGAAGCCTCATATGATGTCTGTCAGGCCCTGAAAGGGAGCAGCTAAAAAACACCCTACCAGTGACAGCACAGAAGACCCGGTCCATGAAAACCAGGATGGGGTTTGAACGGGAAAGGGGGTGAACAGAGGTTTCTCAAACTTTGCTGCTGCGAAATCTGCGGAGGCAGCAGCCATGGTGGGAGCAGGCACCTGGCTGCACTGGGTCAGCTCCCAGCTCTGCATCTGGCCACTCTGTGCTTTGCAGGAGATTGCATGCCCGGGGCTCTGTCTACCGCCACATGGGAATTCCCCGGATTAAGGGTATGGTCAGTGAACACCTTCAGACCAAGAAATCTCAAGACTCTGAATGTGCGGGAGGCCTGGAGTTGGTTTTACGTCACGATGCACCAACCTATCTAGGAGTCAGACCACTGGCAGGGAAAGACCACCAAGTGTACCTTGGAAAGAGGGTAAGAAAGCAAAGAAAGAAGTGGAGGGGCTGCTTTGCAGAGGGGTAGGGTTTACCCACATGCCAGAGAGAAAAAAGCAGCAGACCACTGTTTCCAAACAGAAGTCCAGCGGTCACTAAGGGGTATCCTGGTACTTTTATTATTTAAGATGAATAATTATTGATACAAGGATTGCAATGTGAGTATAGAATCACAGAAGAAAAACAGTGCACCTCTCACCTGTGTCGCTAAGCTGAAAAGTCAAGGAAAAATGTTGGAACAATCAAAACAGAATTTTTTTCTAGTTCTTAACAAAATGCAAAAATAGGAAGTTTCATTTGGTTCATGCACAGCATTCTGTTTGAACAAAAGTAAAATTCTTTGCTTTGTTGGAGTTTTCCTTAACTCTTTTACAAACAACTCCCTTCTTTTAATGCCATTTTTAATCTAGAACTTAAAGTTTCCTTTAAAAAATGTCAGTGAAAGATCTGGCATTTACAAATCAAATCACCTCATTTCAGAAGTGTCAACTGAAAGGTTTTATATTTTTTGAAAACACTTCTTTTTTGGCTAAAACAGAAGAATTTCAGTTAAATTTGCAAATAATTTTATTCCTCATGGAATAATCATTTTTGGTAAAGTTACTATATTCTGGGAAAAAATCAGCTAATGAATAAGGAAGTGGCTGGAGGGAAGCATTCATGAATGGAAAAGTAAGAGCTGAGAGGAGAAGATTACTGATACAGTTCCTCGAGCGCCGGTTCTAGGAGCTATCTTATTCAATATTTTCATGAATGACCTTGATACAGAAAATAAGAATGTATTTATGTGTCTTGAGGGTAAGAGGTAGGGAAGCATTGTCACTAAAGATGAAGACTGGGATATGTTATAGGAGGGGCCAGTCATCTTTGGACATACAATAAGAAACATAAAATGCAGCAATATACTGAATTTCAAGGTATGCAGCAATGCTTTCAAGGTCACATGTTCAAAGATGGAGAAGAACTTCTTTTCTGAACAGGACTTCATTAGTTGAAAAAAACTGAAAAACAAAGATAAATGATCCAGTACCCTATTCCATCATAGGGCAACTGTAACCACCTACCCAATACAGCCACAATAATGGCAAATGTAATCCTCCGCGCAAGAGAGAAGGAATTTCCAGTCGCATTAAGGAAATATTAATGCCATCATACTTCCCGGTTGTTTATACCCATACAGTGAGGGTACCAAAAAGCTAGCTGGCTAACACACAAGAAATTTATACCCATTCAGTAGAACCGTAAATAGTGGGGGGGAAAATGTGTCAGGCAACAGAGAATCAAATTCTGTCTATGCCAAAAAGACCAATCCCTCTCCTGCCACGCTGAACTTGCAGGGAGCATTGGGTTACACTGGAGGTGGGGGAGTGTCTGCCTTCTCTCCGTTTACATCTCTGAGACAGACTTGAAAATAGCTTCACACATTTATGTGGAGTTGCATTTTTGCACAAACATGTGAAAGAAAAACTCCTTGGGCACTGTTGGGGGATGATCAGATGACTCAAGGGCTAAATGTTGTCACAGCTTTTCCCTTTCAAGGACAATCTGTTGCACAGTCTCTGTTTCCTCTGCAAGGAGTGCCAGAACTGGTGGCTCTCATTAGCTTGGATAGTAAGGGGTTTATCATGGGCACAGAGCTTTCATGTCTGGTCCAACCACCTGGCGTTACCTGCCCTGGCCGTGGAGCACAAGAGAGGCTGTGCTGCTGACGGGTTGCTCACCAGTACTCTATTTCTAGCACCTCCTGTGCTACCATCTGTGGTGATGGTTGTAACGGTACCCAAAGGTTAGGGTCTGGGGAGCGGAAGTTACGCCTTCACAAGAGCAGCTGGTGTATAAAGCCATATGGGCACACAAGGCTGCTGAGGTCTCACAGGCTGGAGTGGCGTTACTTTTGTGCTAGCAGGGGGAGAACAGAGCCCTTGATACAAAACCTCCCTGGAACAGCACTGGCATTTCTGCTCTCACACTGATCCTGACATGACATCAACTGTCTCCGTATGTCTACGTACGTCCCAGCATGGCCATTCCCCGCCCAAGTCCCACCATCAGCTCTCTCAGATCTCAACCCAACACACTTCCGCAGTAAGCAATGGGCTTTTTTTATCCCCAGATAAAACACATGTAAGAGTGAAACGTACACCACACAAAGATGTTGCAGAAGGATAAACAGACAAGATGACAGAGGACTGGGTGATTGAAGGGTGAAATGACTGAATACCTGGCATAATCTCCACAGCAAAACTGGGCAAGAGATCAGCAAGCAGCCCTGTCCTGCCTAGAAAAGACAGAAGGAGGAGAACAAGGAGAGGTTACTGCAAGAAAAACACACTCCCCAGCCCCTGCCTCAGCCACCAGTCCCCTTCCTCATCAGCCCACTTGTACTCTGTTAAGTGAATTCCTATCAACCACAGATGTCATCCTGCTCAATGTCTCGTATCAGCCTCTGCACTTCTGCCATTTCTGTGTCCTTGCATTTTGTCTGTAACAGCAGGGCTGGGAGTAAAGAATCTGGAACAGAGCTTCTCTGATCTAGGCACAAAATGACAAGAAGAGGGAGGTTCCCTTAGCATGGTTACATGGTGACATCTTTCTGGAGTTACGCTCTACACATGCAAAAAGCTTCTGGAAATGCACAACAGCCCTCAAACAGGATTTAGTTTACTTTAAAGATATACTGATACACTCCGGATGGATGTGAAACAACTCTAACCTAAGGCCCTTGCCAAGCCGGCCACATGCATCCAGCACCTCGGGGTGGTGCTCTCCGTGTGGGGCTCCTCAAGTGCAGAGAGAGCTCCAGGAAAGAACTTTTGAGGGGAGTATGCACTACTGATTTCAAGATGCACAAGCAACTTGGTGAGATTTTGTGATACAAGGCCAACTCCCAAGCTAAGCAAACCAACCAGAGAAGGATTTGTGTAGAAATTTGTGGAATCACTTTGCCAAAGGGAAAAAAATAAAAAGGGCAAATCAACTTCTAATTTGTAACTGAATACAAACAAAATCCAAGCCCAAAGGCAGCTTGGTGCCTACTTATTTTGGCACTGAATGTCTGGGATATTTCTAATACACAGCCCTATGTGCAGGGGCATCCCATAGCACCAGGATCATGCTAGGTTTTTTAAAGACATGCATAAGGTAGGAGAGCTGCACTCTGACGAGAGACATACATTATGGGTGTAACAGAAGCAGCTAAGGGTAAGCTAGTGTAAAAGTGGTAGAAAGCTACCTTTAACCTCCCCACATGCCCTTCAGGTCCTGTACTAAACAGCACTCAGACACAGTGATGAACTGGATCCCATGTTCCTTGGCCTCTAGTCTGTCCTTGAAGCGTGTTATAACCAAAGTCCCACTGTCCATTTTTCCTCAGTGCTTCAGCAGAGGTTCTGTAGAGATCAAAAATCCAGAAGCATGCCTGCTGGAGCCATAACAAACATATTTTGAATGCAGGCAGGGTTTTGAAATCAGTTGCAACTCATCAAAGCTGTCCAGTACTCACAGTAACGCCATCATGATGAGGTGCTCCTGAAGCCTTAGCAAAAGGTACAACACTGATCCTTCAGATAATTTACTACTTCCAAGGAGGACTCTTGCCAACAGTCTACTGCAATATTTCCATCTATATACACAAAGAGTTTTGTGACATTCTTTGTGGTCCATTTTCTGGAAGGATCAAGTGTCCAAACTGCTCACAGCTACCTTGTTCTGGGAAAATGCTCACATATGCTTTCTGCTCGCAAGGTATAAGCATTTATACAAAATATGCATGGCCTAAGTCTTGGGTGCCACAAGTGGGCTCCAAACACCTGTAACAGTGTGCGTCACAGTATGCTAGATTTACGTTACATTCCATCTGCATATTAAATATATTCCTTATTTTCCCAGCACACACCAAAAAATTACGCAATTCTTGCATAGACCTCTGTGTGTGTGAACAACGTGTACATGTTAGCCTCACACACGCAGAATGTATGGGCAGACATGGGCATGCCCTAGTCTGAGAGGAGATGTCACTGGACAAATAGCTGGAGGTATATAGCTAATTTAGGGCTGAGATTTTTGGTACCAGAGGTAAGGGAGTGACACCTGTAAAGGACAGAAGCTACATCTCGAGTCCAAATTGGTGTCTGCTTTATTTTGAACCTACCTGAACAGCCTTGATCCCTGCTAGTGCTGAGTCTTATGGTGGCTCCTGACCCCCAGGAGGAACCACACATTCAAGGGGAAAGAAGCATCCCTCAAAAATAACAGTGCTTGAGAACCTGGTAACTCGTTACAAAGACAACCAAAGTAGTTCCTCTGCAGTACCTATAAGTTGTCAAGTAGTGCACTGCTTGTGCAGCCTCCCTCGACTCTGATGAGTACCTGCTTGAGGAATTTGCTCACTCTGCCCCGCCAGCACCAGTAGGGGTCACACAGCTCTGGGCACCACCGCTCCCCGCCCCCGCCGGAGCTACCAGCGGACCAGGCAGCACCCAATGCCACCATGCCTCAGCCTGAACTCCGTCCCATCGACCAGCCCAGCTGACCACCAGCAAGCACAAAG
>NW_010415825.1:6198-17225 GCF_000710305.1 Buceros rhinoceros silvestris | reverse complement strand
GGGAGGCTCCCTGCCACTGTCCCTCATTGAAAGCGACTTTCCTCCTGCCGCCGCAAGCAACCAGTGGAGCAAAAGCACCCGGCCAGCCGGCGGGCACGGCGACAGGCTGGCTCTCGGGAGCAAGGACCACCGCTGACTCTTGCCTGCCTGCCCTCTACCACCCAGCACGGGCGTGCCTCCAACGCCAGCTGGAGAGGAGCCCCGGGTGGCACCACAGTGGGTCGCGAAGCTGCGGCAGAGAGGGCATGGTTTCAGTCAGCAGGCCTCCGTTTGGACCCGGGGCCGAAGCGCCAGCCAGGAGGCAGCTACAGCGCCCATGGCCAAAGCCCTCCCAGCTCGCTAAGGCCCAGGCTGCTCCTTCCTTCCACGGGCATTAAGCTCACCGCACTTGTCTCTTTTTTTTAAAGCAAATTTTAAGGTGAAGGGCCGGGGCTAGATAGCAATTGGTGTGGAGAAAACAATTCAGTAAAAGCTCCTGCCAAGAGACCATTTGGCCACACCACCTCTGCATAGCAGCTCTGCCCGCCTGAGAAAGAGGACCGACAGCAGAGTCTCCAAGATGTGGCTGGGCACAGCTGCCAAGACGCAGCTCTGTGCCCTCAGACGCAAGGGCTACATGTCCCTCTGGCAAACTCCCACCGATGAGCTCCAGCAGACGTGCCAGGGGGACCGAGGGAATAGACAATGGCCCCGTTTACCAACGCTGTCCCGGACAGCTCTGCTGGAGCTAGAAGCTTGTCCCCATTCCAGCACAGATCTGGGGCATGCTTCTGTCTCTATTCTCACCATGTTGCTGTGAGGCTTTACCTGCCTCCAGTGACCTCTCACCAGGCACCCCACATGCCTCAGGCCCTGGCCAGCCTCAAAGTGTGAAAGAGCCTATGAGCCCCCAGTCTGGACTGGCAGAGCGCAGCATGGCAGGGCAGGAGAAGGAATGGGAAAGGAAAAGCTCTGAGGGGGTGCAGAGCAGCTCCAGAAGATGCAGAGGTACAGAAGAGGTGAGGGAGGACAGGAGTTAATACACAGGAGGCAAGCAGGTGACAGAGTGAGAGTGCAAATTACAGCACATCAGGGAGAACCTGGAGTCAAGCAGACAATTAGAGTCTGCAGAGAAGAGACACAAAAATAATTAGGGTAAGTGGTGCAGCTGAAAACAAATGATCTGAACAAAGTAGGTGCAGATGCAGGCAGGAACATAGCAACTGGGTAAATACAGAAACATGGTAAACACTGGCAGTTGCTTAAATGCAATAAATATTGGGTAAATATGGGAATAACTGTTGAATTGGTTTTCCTGTTGAGGGTTGTCTCCAGAGCCCTACCTGCAGCAGTGAGACCACAGGATGCAGCAGCCACAGAGGGACTTACGTCTTCCTCAGTGGAAGAAAAATTTGCCAAGCTGTGCCAAACCAAGAGACTCCTGTCATGGGACACCGCCCTTTGGGGAGGCTGGAAAGCACAGCAGAGGAAGTGTGGTCACTGTAATTTAGATACTTTTCCAAGGAAGCTGCTGTGAGATTTATTGTGAGAGCATGGTTCTGCAATGAGTTCCTCCATGCTCCCTCTGCTCAGAGTAAACTTTATCCTTTCTTTCCATCCTTCTCTTCAATTGGAGGGAGAAACAGCAGCAGCCCCATCTTGGAGATCAAAGTTTTAGCAGGCAACAAAGACCTCCAAGGAGGCTGTTGCCATGGTTACCTTAGTAACACAAGTCTTTTAATCACACCAGCCTCCTTTGTGAGCAGCAGGCTGGCAAATAAGGAGGAAAAGAGGGGTAAATAACCTTGGCAACAAGTAGCACTTCTAAACAGTGTGAAATCAGTAAGTAGGAGTAGGCTGGCCTAGGACAGGGGGGATTGGATCCAGATTACAAAGGCAGGAGCACAGTGGTCTGTCAGGGCAGCAGTGCCTAGCAAGGACAGCAGGAGCACTTCGGGAGTGGGAGGACACCAGTGGCCCTCCTGACATCAACTCCTTTCTTGGACTTCTATGTGGAGTGCTCCTGTGACAATCCTTTCACCTGCTGGCACTACCTGCCTTTGGTCACAAAGGTGCAGCTCAAGGTCAGAGAGCCCTCCCAGTGAAGTGGCGTATGGACACCTCTCTGGCTGAGATCTGGCCCTCTCATCCCCAACATATGGCCAATAGCACTGACATCTCTGCCAACTGCTGTGACCAAGTCCTGGCTCGGATGCTACTAGCAGCTTTTCAGTGAAACAGAACAAAATCCTAAAACCATCGTCTTGTAAGGAAAAATTTTGCCAAGAACTTTTCCGCCACTGAAACCACATCAGCTTTTATAATACAGTCTCTCCTGGCACACAAGAGGCTCCAAATCTGGCTATATTTATACCAGCTATTGAGTCACTTTGCTGAGTAAGAACCGTCTTATTAGCATTGCATGCCATACACACATGTCCCCGTAGAGCCTTATCCTCTCTGAACGCCAACACGTCTCTATTAGTACATTAATTACTGTGCAATATGCTGTGTGTATATAGATCTTCATTCTTTCCTACCTATGGGTGTTAGACTTGATAAATTTTGGGTTTAGCCTGTATCGATACAGGCCGGTAATACAAACTACCAAAGATGTGAGTTTACCAATATCAAGTGCTTTGAAAATTGACGAAAAATTCAAGTGCTAAGTGTTGTTATTTAATGCATAACAACAGTAGAAGCTGAAGCTTCTAGAAGATTAATTATAAAATAATATTTCTCTAATATATAATTTATTAGCTGTTGAATTGGGTAGGGGAAAAGCAGGCAACAGCTGTCTAGCAAAGCACATGGATCCCTAACCAAAGTATCAAACCAACAACTGGGATTAACGGATCACTTTCCTGCCTTGTCTTGGAACTTGACACATCCTTGGTAATGAAGCCACTGTTTTGTGAAGCATGTCTTAGCTATGTACAATCTCATAACGCAAACACTGCCAAGTTTGCGCAGACCTACATGTTTCAGGGCAGCCAGCTGTGCCTAGCTGTATCTACAGCCATGGCTCTACAGCTGTACCAGCCCGGGAAGGGAGCAGTATAGCTGCTTTCACGGGACCCTGCACCTCATTAGTATATCCTGACCCCCGTAAAAGCTTGCTGGGTTATATGCAATCCCATGCAATTAAGCTAGGCCGCTTCCTGATGTGAGCTGGGTCACAAGAAGGTAGGGTGGGGTATCTTGCTGACACTGCCCTGTACTTCTGATTCTGAAGGTTACTCCAGGCATACTGCATCCACTGTACGGGTACACTGGGGGTTCCCTTACACAAAAGGCTGCAATGAATGACTTCACTGAAGCCCACTGCCATTCTCACATAAAAAGCAGTCCGCAGGTGCTATGAATAACAATCTGACTAATAGCACTGTCTCTGTTTCAAGAAATGGGATACTCAGCTGCTATCTACTAAGACAGAAATGTAGACTTCCTTAAATTTAGTATTCAGCCTTCTTAATTCAATCACATTATTTCTAAAAAATAAAATGTATTAAGTTTCAAATGGATTCACTAGCCCAGCTGTAATGTCGGCAAAGGGTTCTACATTTCCAGTAAAATACAGCGGTGCAGAGAGCATCACTTGACTCCTGTTGCAGAACTGCTATGCTCTGTACTAGTCTAGTCCTGCTGCAGCAGAAACAGAGTTCATACAGTTTCCAGCATACTAGACCCCATACAGAGATTCCAAATGCCACCAAAACACAAATATTTAATAAAAGAGTATAATATTTCTTAATTTAAATTCTTTCCTTACTCTACAGGAGGTTCACCACCAGCCAATCTCCTGTGTTTCTAAGGCACAGAGGTTACTATCCTCCTTTCCTTGCCTGCCCTATTAGAGAGGGTTAAAGTCCCTGACCAAGCAAACCCTACTGAACGGTCTTTTCAGCAAAGCACAGAAGCACATGCTTAACATCAGGTATGCTTTATAAATCCTATCCGCTTTGCTGAGCACAAATGGATATAAATAAATGCTTATATGCTTTTCTGAAATAGGCCTGAAATGGAGACAACACATGGGATTCTCTGATGTCACCTAGAGTTGTCCAGCCACTTTGTGTGCCAGTGTGACACATCCAGGTGACAAAACTCAACATGCAATCCTATCAAGACCCAGGCTGACTGGCTACTTGAGACTTCACCAGAAGTCTCTGTGATTGCCTCCCTATGGAAAAAGGAATACTGTAATTGACTCAGGGCTTGGATTTTGCTTGAATTTGTGATAAAGCAGCTCTTGACCAATTTTTAATGGTGCAATTCACTGTATAAAAGCAGGATCCTCCGATTTTAGCTAAGCAAGTATCAGCTATTAGGTGTCTACCATTTTTGCCTCTCATACTTTTCAAGGTTTCCACTTGATATTAAACTGCCCTGTCCAGCAGCATCTTTCTCTATCCTAAAGACACCTTTCATCTTTGGCATTAGTACGAAACCACTAGAAGGGATACTTTCCTATTTCCTTTTCTGTTCTGACTTTTCTGTCTTCCCCCACATATAACAAGTGGGTAGAACTGCTCTATTCAAACTCTCATCTATGCTTAAATCATGCATCACCCCCAAATTAAGCAACGTAAATTTGAAGGACCATTGTCAGCAAGGAACAAATAGCAATATGCTGTGGGAATCATAGTGTCTCTCACATACGCTATCCCTTCACTGCTCCAGCCGATCTAACAGGGAATCTGGGTTCAACCCAAAGAGCAACAAACAGCAAACAAAACCCTTTTACCACGTCTCCTAGGACTGTGAAATCACTCCAATCTACATCTGTACTCACTGTCTCCCTCCAAGCAGTGGAATGGAATTAAAAACATCCCAGACAATATCAGAATATTAAGAAAGGGCATTTTCTTCACTGGCTGCTTCCTCTTTTAGCCATCAATGGGGAGAAGTAACAGAAAAGGAAGAAAAAATATCAGCTAAGGCTGCAAAAGATATAAGGTGGGAAGGGGAAGAGGAGAAAAGGGTGAAGGGAGGAAGGGAGGGAGGGAGGGAGATAGGTAGGTAACCTGGAATCGCTCCGAAAGTTGGAATGTTGCCTCCATACATGCTACCCAGGAAAAGAAGTACACTCAAGCTGCACCAAACAGCATGAGGCAGAACAAAGTATGCCCACGACAAGTATGTTTTCATGCTGCTGCCAAACTTAGCAGAGTGCTACACAAAGTGGAAGGTCAGACCCATAGGCTGTAGTGAACAGAAAAGCAGATGTGGTCAAGAACACAGCCTAAGCTACATGTTTTCTCCCAACATAACCACAATGAAAGGGAGCTGGGGACATCATCAAGACAGCTTCAGAGGAGGGGACTTCTTTGTTTTACCCCCACATAATCTTCTGTACACACTGCAAAACAGATTCTTCTTGTTACCATGGCACTGCTTCATCACTGGTGTCTGAGCACAGCTGTAGACACACATAAGACGACACTAAATCCTGGACAAGAACATGAAGAAGGGACAAAATCCATGAAGCCACAGAGAGCTTCTCTGGAGAGGCTACATTAACAGCTGCAACTGCCACCTGGCAGAGAAAACCTCACCTGAACACAGATCAGTCTTGGGCCTGTTATGAACTAGTATATGATACAAAGTCATACTGTGGATTAGACAGGAATATGATACTGTTTTTGGGAGGGACCCATTCCCCAGTTGTCCATTGCTTGACTGACATCTGAGGGAGTAAGGGGAGGTGATGGCACTGTTATAGTCACTCACCCATTCAATCTGGTTTACTTTGTGATGAGACCTACAGCTCCAAATATATATACCAACTAAACTCTCACCTTAGCCTTGAGAGCAAGGGCATTTGACAATCAAGTTCTATCGCATGCCTCTCGGTATCACCTACACACTATAAACACAAGCTTTTTACCATTTCCTTTACAGGATGTACAGAATCTGTACACCCAAGAACCATGCAACCATGCTGTCCAGACCAACACTGACGTTATCAAGTTTTAACGTACATTAGGAAAAACGAGTTATTCTTCTGGGGCAGTCTAGAGGTGAAGTACAACAACTGGCTCAAGGCAGTGTCAACACACGTCCATGAAAGGCCCATTCCACTCTGCTTTTCTCCCCTAGCTGGGGTGGCTGCTTTTTTGACCTCTGCAGCGAGCTGAACTGTGGAAGCCATCACTGAAAGCTAATGCTGCAAATAGGAAAGGAACTGATCCTGCTCACCACACTGCTCAAGGAGCTTAACAGAAACAGAGCCAAGCATGCATACCACAGTGAGGACAGGTCCTTTCAGTGGCAGCACCAGCTTAAACCTGAGTAGGGTGGCTGTGAAACTGCACCTCTAACTTGGCACGTATAATTAGGCAGACAGAAAAATCTTCCAAACTGACACACTCAGGCAGATACACATGGTGCTTCTCAACATCCTCACAGGTCAGAAGAGTGGGAAAAAGGCAATGTTAAAAGACTGCAGAAAGCATTTTGATGTCTTCTGGGTGTCTATTTTTAAAAGACTCTGTGACTCTGTCTCAAGTGTTCACTTTGCTGCAAGTTTATTGTTTCATGCCTTAAAAACAAGGGTTCTGACTTTCCACAGCCCTGCACTTTCTGTAGTCATTTACGCTTGTGTAACGTGTGAGCAGAGTGGGTGTAAACACTACTATTCTGGTTTGGTAGCATTTGCCACCCACTTTGCCTAGGTGCGAATGACTGCTCAAGGTGCAAGGCAATGGCGAAGGTACTGCGGGGACTGTTTTACATAGATCTTACAGCCATAGTAATATGGTGCACAGATACGTAGGGAGAGCGAGAGAGCAGAAGGAAAGATACATCAGCTATCTGCTGATAAAGCAATCTGGCAAGAGGACTTACCAAGCACAAGCAGCTCCACTGATTCTTCATTCTTGCCCTCCACATCATCCGGTGTGATAATAAGGCAGTAATAGAGCCCGCTGTCTCCCCACATCAACTTCCCAATTTGAAGGTCTGCATCTGAGAGGCAAAAAAGAAAAGTCAGGCTTTCCATCCAACACCTATAGGAAGAGTGGAGTGTTGAAACCACTGGTCCGTCTCCTTGTCCCAAATACATTTCACTTTCCTACTAAGAAGAAGGGTTAACCTTATCCAGAATTGTCACAGTGTTCAGGGAAAAACAACAGGTTCATGCCTCCGTGGCTGTAATTGGGAAGACAGGTATACTGCAGCAGCAGCTCACTCTGCGAGGGTGAGGAGCAGATGGGGTAACTAATGTCATCCTCTCTCCTGCCTATTACCTAATGCCTGGGGTCCCAAAAGTAGTCATTCTGTGCAAGAAGGGGTTAGACAATGTCTCCTCTACAGCACTTCATCATCTGCCAAAGCAGTTACATGAGACAAAGGAAAAACACTCCCACTTGCTGAGGCTGATCACATGTTCTCTACACCAAGGAGCCTTCACTTTTGGCAAGGTGGTCTCCAAGTCAAGCACAAGCCTTGTACTTTTGAGAGACAAGGTTTCTCACGCAGCCTTTCAGACTAAATGTTTAAGGACCCTGCTACCCTCCATCTCCACCCAATTTGACTTCACCCCATGGAAACCTCTTCCTTTCACACTGCCCATGACCGTTGTAGGCTTAGGTTCATGACAGGGTAAGCTGGTGAAGTTCAGTGTTGAGCAAACATGAGGGGTGCAGTAATTTTAGTATTTCAGAACGAGGGAAAAAATCAGTGGAGTTTGCAAGGAGAAAAAACTAACCCACAGAGATAGAATTCGCACCTCTCTTGCTGGCACCCCTTTGTTAAGGAAAATCTATATCTAGGGCTATTGCTCTGTTAGTTGCAGAAGCCACGAATAAAAACCTTCCATTTCATCAAAGGGAAAAGAATCCTGTATCAGGGTTAGGAGACCTACATGGAGTCAATGAAGGGAAGCACCAAAGGCAATGACCTTTCGGTCTAGGGTTGGTTAGCTGAATCCTAAATGTCTGACATACAACAGCCCCCTTCCCACGGCCTTTTCTAAGGGAGTTAACTGACCAATTACTGCCAGCCTCCAGTCACCCAAATCGGTATGGGTTTGTTCCAACCCCCACCAAGCATCACTGAGGTAGTAGAGTTACCATGGACAATGCTGATATCTCTCTCCTTATAGAAGTCCCCTATAGTGACGGCAGATCCTTGTTTGGAGGCCACGACACGGACTGTCCTCCTGCTGTCCACGCAGTCCAAGTAGGGATCCCAGTCCAGGTTCCTCTTGCTCATTGTTTGTAAACCAGAAGTCACCATACCCAAAGCTTCTCCCATCCGGTCCTGGCAGTAAGATTTAAACCTCCACTGTACTACAGCTGGTTGGGTGGAGGAAGTAGAAAAATGGCAGCGAAGCAGAGCAGGCTGAAACAACATGGCCACCTTCTTCTTCTCAGGCACAGTGACCTGCAACCCTTCCACCTCAGCTGAAAGACAAAAATATGAGCATCATATGCCTTGGCATTGCTTGAAGAGGGAGCTACCACATTTTATCATTCTTCCCACATACAGAAAAGTAAAACGTCCATCTGTTTCAGGTGCCAGGGTGCAATATTCCTCAGTGTTTCTAAGTACAGGTGTTGGCAGCAGATATTTGCTTTTTTCATAGCCTACATCCACAAGGAAAAATACAGCACAATGGAGCTGAAGGCTCAAATGTAGTATCCTTATGCTCTACAGAGACGCTAACACAGTGGTGTGACAATTCATAGCTTCTGTGGCAGGTTCACAGATAAGGAAGAGATATACAAATGATGGCCATACTCTACTTCTACAGCAGGTCAGCCAGCCCTCCAGATCCTCAGTTCATAACAATCCCAGTGCAGGGTAAATCACCCACTTCTGTGGCATCACACCTCTTCTTTGAAAGTCAGGCAGCACACAGTGCCTGTCCCAGCCCGTTGTGCACTGGTGCCCAGTTAGTGCTGCTTGCTTTGCCAAACTCTAGTGATGCACGAAGTATTGGAACCAAATCACACAGCTCCTGCCAGGGCTGGCGTGTAGCACTGAGAAAAATTGCTCCACGTGGGAGGTGCAGAGAAAAATGGCCCCAACACTCAAGTTTTTCACATTCCCAGGGAGGAGATGGATTTCAATGCATAATGTTTATCTACCAGCTGACAGGAGAGATGCAGCCTGGAGCTGATGTATTAAGGCCTCAGAGGAGATGCACAGGACTGCTGCCACGGCTTTGTGTAGCTTAGGGAAAAGCTGAGAGTCAGTAAGCAATGCCAGCAGAGAGCCCTTAGGAGAGTGAGGTACACCATCTACCCGCAGGGAATGGCTGAAACCTCCCACACATGCTCTTCATTGCTTCCCTCCTTCTTGTGCTGCAGGCAACAAAGACTGAGAGCACTCACTCAACACTGGAAACACATGCTGACACTTCCCCAGGCAGAGATGTGCTGGCCTGAGGAGGCACAGAAACAGCCCAGGAGCAAGGAGGGGCCATCTAAAAAAGAGGAAGTTTGTAACCAGGTGAATTCTCTGCAGCTAAGGAGCAGCAGAGCCTGATGGTGGCAGTTTGTATGAGAAAAGGGAATCAGTTTCAGTATGGGAAATGTTGACGATGGCAGGAAACATTCAAACAAATAAAGCAGAAGACGATGTTCACACAACATCAGGAGGAACTGATGGACTTAGGGGAAGCTTAGAGAGGAATGAAAAAATGAGGACAAAGAAAGGCTTCCTGATGTCGAGAAGCAGTCAGAAAGAAGGGCAAATGCCAAGAAATAACAAAACAGACAGAGTAAGGGTAAAGCACCAGGGTAAGTATAGGAAGCAGAATGATAAGCAGGACAACAATCATGGAAGCATAGGAAGTTTACGTTCAGCTGGAAGAACCTGAAGAAGGTGTCTCAGCCGAGGTCAAAATAATTCAAAAGGACTGGAGCCAGGTTGCAGGAGATTAAGAAATTATGTAGAGACGAGAGGAAACAGAGTCAGCAAAAATAAACCACCTGCTCCAGAAACTAGAGATGAAAAGGAGATGGAAGCTGGCAAAAGAAAGTGAAGTGACAGGAGATATCTTTAGGATGAGGGAAAAAAAAGGCACAGACTAAAGCACCGGAGCTTAAAGCAGACAGAGAGCAATAAATGCATCAACAGTATGACAAGAGCAGGCATGAAGGCACAAGGTCGAGTTGGAGACAGCTGCAGACCTGAAAAGCAAAAGCAAGCAGAAATCTCATGATCAGGAATCAGAAGCAAAATAAAGTGAAAAGGCTGGACCAACACTGAATATTCATTTCAACAAGTAATCAATGTCCAAACTATAAAATCACAACAAATTCTACAGTCAGGGGATAAAAACAGTACGGACAGAACCTAGGGGCATACTGCAGAGGAGCAAGATAGTCACTGATACTAGCAAAGAGTTTCTGATCTAGGCAGGACTTCACTCTGGGGACTACTATGTGAAGGCTTGCAGTGCACAAGGGTGCTACGGCGCAGCAATGCTCTATCAGCCACATAATGAATGCATGACATTACATACATTGAACTTGTGCCACGTAGAAGTTGCACATGAGATGTCGTTAGTTTTGCCAGAAGTGCCTAGACCCAAATCCAAATGCTGAAGTGTGGATGTTCTCCAGAGTACTACAAACACAGCTGAGGTCCCAACAAGATGCTCCCACGGGAGAGGCAGGGGCATGAGGCAGCTCCTCCGCTTTCCTGAGGTGTAGGCAGAGAGGTAACTCAAGAAACGGCAGCTGGGATGTTTCTGCCAGGCCTCTCATTTCCAAGGACTAGAGGCAGAAAGGTGGGGGCCATGCAGCACTAATAGACTATCACCACTTGCTTCTCAAGGTGAACCAAGTGGTGACACTGTCTTATTCTCTCCTCTTCAGCAACTTGGGCTTCCGGGGTTGCATCTGAATGCAAGAGACATGATGAACGCCTTGAAAACCATATGGGTCCAGGTCTGACTTGTATTTGGGAACTCTCTGCCTGACCCCATGCAGTTTGTGGTCAAAGCCAGAATGTGACATGAGCTGATCAAGTGACTCATCACGCTACTTCAGCTTCAGGGGTAAAACAGTGACACAGTGAATATTCAAATCTTT
>NW_010415825.1:473-6090 GCF_000710305.1 Buceros rhinoceros silvestris | reverse complement strand
AACCGAGTATGCTGCTTAGTAAACACAGTGCTTTCAGCTAACCATGCACTGTAGCCCTCCTTCCCGGTTAATGAGATTAATGAGTTTGGCAAGCCAGGGACTGCTTTAATAAATGATTAGCTGAGCTTTAGCAAATTCTCATCTGACTAACCTTCCCCACCCTACCCCCATGTGAACGTCGGGGAAGAGAGGGGGGGAAGAGAGGGGGGGAAGAGAGGGGAAGAGAGGGGAAGAGAGGGGAAGAAAGAAGAAAAAAAGAAAAATAAGAATAGAAAAGCAGCTTTTGGGAAAACACAGGAATTCTTTTTCTACCCAAAAGCATTTGGGAGATGTGCAGTAAATTACCTGCCATCTTCTATATCCTATCCCAAGCTCTTTACTAACTTCCAAAGTAGTATTTTCGGATTCTTTCTAGAAATAGCATTTAAGAGCAACACAGTGCCTCAGATTGAGAGACTGTAACAGTGGAGACTCTAGATCTTTTTAAGTCAAATTATATATAATTATATATGGCTGAACTGGGAAATTATACACCTGTTATTTCCTCTGCCAAAATAAAGATCGGAATCAATTCATGTAGTACGTCACTGCTGGAACAGCGCCCATCAAAAAGGCCAATGGGATGTTCAACTGCTTGAAGACAAGACGGTGGCTTTACACCTATCAGTTATGTCCATGCACGTGGATAACAGGTCTGCTTAGCACTGCCTCAACTTCAAGAAGAAACTGCCACCTCAAAAACCATCAGGAGGCTAGCCAAGATAAGAAAAGCCTCTAATGTATCACACGACAGAACTCTGCACTGTTTATACAGTGGAGCAAAAAAGAGTGAAAGATGTGAAAAAGGATGACAAGCTTAGTGACAGCACCATGGTAGCTCTTTGCCTAGTTTAATACAAGTAAGACAAAAAAGAAACTGAATTGTGCTCTGCCATGTTTTGACTAATGCAGACAGAGCAAGATTAGCCCTTATTTCAGAATCATCATGGAAATATAATTCTTGCGCTCCAGAGAAGCAACCTGTTCATTGTGAATTACACAACGTTTGAACTTGCACAAGAAAAATCTAGCTCATGGGAGTCTCATGACTACATGGCAATTTTGTTTTCCTCCTTTCTTATTCTCCTAAATCCCCCCAAAAAGGTCTGCAAATAATAATCAGATGCATCTTTAAAACACAGACATCCTTACCCTCATAAGATAAAAAGAATCCATGGTTTTGTGTGTCTGTGCATGTGTATATATTCACCCCCAGAGAAAGAGCTTTAAAAAAAAAAATCACACTTCAGAAATACAATTGTATGGGTTTTGTCTGCTTCTCATTGGCACTGTGTATTTGCCTCCTTTCGCTGATTCTTTTCTAAACTACCCTCAGATTATGCATTCAAACTATGCAATCAACATTACACACAAGCTATCACTAATACATTTTAGTGGTGATTAAAGAAAATTCCAGGAAGTGATTATAGATGGGATATTAGTAAGGACCCATTTGAGCCTTGTGAGCCTGATCTTCATAAGCTCCTTCCATCAGTACAAGAGTGAAGGCAATTGACAGGTGGTAACTTTGGCTCTCGGTTTTCAACTGCCCTCTGGAGAAGCCTGTGCCTCCCTGAGGCTAGATGAATCCCAGGAAGATTTAGCTTCACTACACAGCTTTAAGCTAGCCTTTATGAATAGAATCATAGAATGGCTTGGTTTGGAAGGAACCTTAAAGATCACCTAGTTACAATAAAGTTCATCTGAAGTACTAATTATTGTAAATAATGGCAAAGCCAAATATCGTAGTTCAGTGTAATAGGTCTCAGACTGCACCCTTCTAGCATATAAGATTTGAGTCCAAGAGAAGGCAGCACACATGGGTCTCCCTATCTGTGCACGCATCACATCTCTTCCTTTGAAGTCATTTGGCTCATGCTACCACTTGCCTGAGGCAGTACAGCTGATGCTATGAAAGTACAAAAAATACACCCTCCAATTTTATGCACTTTTCTTGATAGGAGTAGCACTTGTGCACACAGGAGAAGAGAAGTCCATGGGCCCTGAACCAGGCACCTCAGGAAAACTACTCCTAGACTATAACGAAGGGCTTTAGCAGAAAAGCATACATTCATTGGTAAGAGACAGTGCTCCTAGGGTAGTTTATATCACTTTCCCAAACAAAATAAACTGTTGGGCAAAAGGACACTGTATCTTTCTGCTTTGTGCCTTGGCTACTTTGCATCAACTGAAATGTTAAAAGTGTTCTTTCCCCCACTGCTGAATACAGGCACTCCATCCACACCTCCAAATGTGGACCAAGCCTGAATGGGAAAGTGCAAGATCTAGGCTTTGAGACTGAAAAGTCAGAGATGATGAACAGATGTGAAAACAGGTGAATGGAGAGACAGTTGAATCACTGAGATTGTGTGGTTCAGACTCGTGCCTACTCATGCTGGGCTAAATCCAATCCGTGCAATTTATCAGCAAAAGCCATCACCTTCAGACTGTGTTGAGTGGCTTATGGGAAATGAATTGAATGTCTTGGTCTGGCTCCTATCAGATTTCCGTTCTTAGCTCCGTGGCCACTAATTGTCAACTTTTTTTAGACAGCAAGAAACTAATGTCTAAATAGGTCAGCTGCAGCTGAGGTGAAAGCACGGTACTGCTTTTTACAGCTCCTTAGCAAAACCAAGAATTTCAGCTCCCTGATTGCTTTCCCTGGAAAGAAGCAAACCAAAGCAGAGAAAAGCATGGCCTTGCACGCGCAGCACATCACCTCAATACAAAAATGCTCTGTGTAGAGCAGACCCTGCAAAGTGACTGCAGTAGACATTGGACTATTCCTTGCTCTTCCCCATTCTCTGTGATGATGTCCCCCAGGCACCCTATACTCCTTACTTCTCTAGGGAACCACACAGCCCTGAAGTGGCAGGGACTGCATATGGGCCTTCACAAGAGCTCAGGACGTTTCATGGGCTTTTCTAGGTATTGGTCTCTCTTCACCAGCATCCCTTTGCTCACTACACTCTCTCATGATTTGCCCCTTTCACACATTCACAAAAGTCACCCTGGATGTTTTCAAGTGAATTGTCTCAGCTCATGAGATCAGTTGAAGAATTGGCCACAAGATCAAATCCACCCTGTCTTATTACTGTCTGAAAGCTGTTACAATTGTCAGATGACTCCTGGTTTACAGTCTTGGTTCATCACCCCAGAAATCATACCCAGAACTATCACTCAGCAATTGGTCAGCATTAGAAGCCTAAGAACGAAAGAAAAGAAATGAATTCTCTCCAAGCCACTTAATGCCAAGCTGCAACACATGTCCTTGGGATGGCATTGGGATTTCCACTGGTGTCAGTCCCACTCAAGGTGATCTCACAGGAATAAAAAGTAAGAAAAATGTGAAATTTCTTCCCAGTTACACTACACTCATGCTGTGCACAGCCAGTCAAAGAAAGTCAGATGAATACTTTAAATCAAGGCAGTTAAAACAGTTCATCCATTTCCCTGCCTTCCGAAGAAGTCTGATCGCTTGGCCAGGAAACAGCAAAGCAGAGCTGTGCTCCAGCATGCCCCTCTGCCTAGTCTCCTAAACTGTGGCTGGGAAAGCGGAGGTAGTAAATCTACCTGCCTTTGTACCATATCATTGCATTGCAGTGGCTCTTCTGCATACAGAGAGTGAACAGGCAGCGAATGCTAAATTATTGGTGAAAAATTACTTAACAGAGAGAAAAGATCACATTTTAACACGGACAGTCTTCTAACTGTAATCTTTCCAAGCTCAGCCTGAGCTATGAGGCAGAAAAAAAATTGCTCTGAGTGTTCTGTAGGTAAAACTGCAGTTCAGTCTCCAGTGGAACATTTCTTTCTAGTTTTAAATGCATTAGGAATTACAGCATTAATAGTAATGGTAAACATGAGGGGAAGATTTATTCCAGAATCAAGCTGCACTTGGTAGTTTACAAGAACCAGCTTTACACAGGAGCTCAGGGATACTTGAGAAATTGTACCTGCTTTTTCTAGAGTGAGAATAACACTGTTCCACACATTTCTTAACCCAAGTCACTTCACAGGAAGGAATAAAGGATGACCTGCTCTTCATCCTTTTGTTGTTGTTATCACTAGCTTTAGGCACGTGGGAGAGAAGGGCAGGAGGAAGTGAAGCCAAAATCCACGATAGCTCACGCAGGATTTTTTGAAATTGCACTAAGAAGTCACAATGCACAAAACCAAACAATGCAAGAGCCAAAAATTAAAGACAAACAAAGGACAGAGAGAAATTATTGCTGGGAGGAAAGGAACTGTGAGTGCTGATTAGAAATTTCTCAGAATAGGGAGGAGGGGAGAGAAGGGGGTGAGAGTGTCTCTCTTTCTTGCTCTCTTTTGTCTCCCTGCTTCCTCCTCATCTTGCACTCCCTCTCTTGCCCCTCCACCTCCCAGCCCCCACTTCTCTCTCCCAGAGTGGAGTGTACCACTCTGGCTGGATTAGGGCTCCTTACCTTGATGCAGACCTTTCATTCCTTTGCACAGCCACTGGGGAGAGGAAAACCTTGATTCCATGTTTGCTAGCCTCTCTCCCTTTTCCATGCACACACTTACACGTTCACACTCACTCACACACACATCTTTGCTTATTTGCTTTCTCTCAGCCACGAAAAGAGACAGCAGTGCTTTCTCTATCGCTGAATGCAGCGACCGGGAGGCTGGAGGGGAGCAAACCGACACTGGCTGTCTCCTCTCAGCACATGGCTACAGCTAACCTGTTGCCTGCCGGAAGCCTTTGCCCGCCAGCGGTCGACAGCATCAGCGGCAGGCAGTCCTGTCTCAAAAGCCCAGGACTAGAGGAGACTGGAAGGTCTTCCTACTGCAGCGGTATCTCTCTGCATAGACCTTGCATGCTCCAAACTGCGGTCACTGCCAGTAATCAAGAACTACCTTTAATGGAGGGAGAAAAGTGTCAACCACCCAGCCTTTTAGCTTGATGGAAAAGTCCTGATCTAGTCAGACATGTTCAGATAATGAAGCTTTTTAAAAAGAGGGAGCAATGTAATGTCATGTTTATCTACACCCTGTACTCCTTTAGCAGTCCCTGGATGCTATTTATCAGCAAAGTACCACGGCTAGCAGGAAAGGAGCGGTAGTTGTGGGTGCGCTGGCACTCCAGACCAACTCAGTGAAGCGGGATATGTTCAGAAGCAGCCAAATGGCAGGGAGGGAGGCAGGGAGGGAGGCAAGGAGAAAGGATAAGCTGGAAGCTGACGAAGCCCCAGCTGAGGCCATGAAACCCTGGAAGGGAGCAGTAGGCAGGCACCGGTGCTGAAGATGACTCAGAGTGAAAAACCAAGGAAAGGGGTGGGTGGGTGGTGGGAGAGAGGTGTTATGACTAAAAGCTGAATTTACTGCCTGTGAATCCTAAATCTGAATAGGAAGAGGGAAGAGTCTGAGGTCTTTTTTGCGGGATACATTGGTGGTGGTGGGAAATATACACCACTTAAACCAAGTGTGTCTCTTTCTTCTTTCAGCCCGTTAACTACGCTGCCTAGCTAAGCCAGACTGCTGCAGCTTCTCCTAAAGCTTGCCGCTCCTGCCTGTGCCTGGCTGCTGCACCGGCTCAGAGGCAGGACGTGGCCCG
>NW_010415825.1:0-421 GCF_000710305.1 Buceros rhinoceros silvestris | reverse complement strand
CCTGGCTGCTGCACCGGCTCAGAGGCAGATCGTGCCCCTGACCTGACACGGTTCCCCGTTTCCCCCCGATTCCCGGCTGCCCTGCTGCTCTCATTCCGCTGTAACCCCTACTCTTTCCTGCGGCTGGCCAGCCCCTTTTCAGCATGACCCCGCGGCCTTCTCCCCATCGCTGAGCCCCCTCTGCTCTCCTCTCCGGCTGCCCTCCTCCTTGCTTAGGAGGGCTTGCCCGACCTCTCTGGGAGCTCGTAGGGCAAGAGGTGTTTGGCGAGCCGTGCAGGGGTAGGCAGTCCAGTCCTGAGCTCACGAAGGCGTGGGCACAACTCCACCATCACCGCGAAGGCCGGATCCTGCCCCCCCGGAAGCCGGGGCAGAGGCAGAGCGGCCCCCTCCTCACACACCTCTGTTAGACGGTGCGTGCGGC
>NW_010415824.1:104326-104862 GCF_000710305.1 Buceros rhinoceros silvestris | reverse complement strand
AATATATATAAATTCTCTGGCACACATCTTAGATATCTTAAATACTTCTCAGAGATGCTCGAGCAGTGTACTAGCACCGTGCTTTCCTTGTATACATCAATATGAAGGCGACTAAGCAAGTTCCTGAGTTACCATGGAGCCGAACTGCGCAGATCTTGGGAGACACTGAAAACTTATAAAACAGAATGAGAGAACAACACCCTGGGAGCTGGATTTCCAAATAGCTGAACACTCCATCAAATATAATTTTGTCCCTTTCTTAAAAGGTAGCAGATGTAGATGATCTTTACTGGTCAGATTCCATTGTTGGCCTCCTCTGTGATGTACAGTTTGGGCATTTTTTGCAGAAAAAATCAGCCTAGTGTTTCCCCTGAGGTGAATTTCTTAAGCCTCTGTGTCTCTGTTGGACTATGCTAGAACCTCTCAACTCGAACACACGCAGCTTCTTCCTCCTTCCACGCTGGCAAGCACTGCCCCAAGCGCTCGTTGTCAAGGGGACTGCTCTTGCGAAACGAAGTTTGAGCACTCACCCTCCT
>NW_010415824.1:87334-104206 GCF_000710305.1 Buceros rhinoceros silvestris | reverse complement strand
CTTGGGCAGCGGCGGTGCAAGTGAAAGAGTGGTGCCTCCTGAGCCACTCGGGAAATGCAGACAGCCTTAAGAAAGGGTGAGATTCATTTTGCTAAATGTGGTGACTCCCATGTCAGAAGGAGCTCTATGTCAATGGAGAGAAACATCTGCTTTTAAGCTTCTATTTTTGCCTGAGATGAAGAACAGCATAGACCCCCCTGGCTGTATTGATCAGACTGCCATCGATAACCAGTCCTTTCAGATGCTTGCTCTGCTGGAAGCATCAACACTGGGGGAGAACCTCATGCCGGGCACTCTTCCCCAGCAGCCTCTGAGCAGCCTGTCTGGCTGCACTGAGCATTTTGTCCTGGATGTTTTTATTGCCAGGGATTTGGTCCTTGATTGACAGTATCCCCGTTATCACCTTTTCTCATAAAACCAGTTAATTTAGCTTCCCAAAATCTGAAACCGAGGAGGGAAGATAAAACTTGAAGGATGGGAAGTGGAGACTGGAAGACCTCCTGAGACAAGAATTTTTCAGTCTCTCTTCACAGAAACACAGTGTAGAAAAGCTTTTATTTTTCTGTTTCTTGTGTGCATTTTATAAATGACTGGGAGGATTCATTTGTTTTTCAATCCAAGCAGCTTTGTTAGCCAATTTAACATAGATTCCTGTGTGTACTGGGAGAAATCAGCTATCGTGTCTTGGATTTTCTCAAAAGCCTCAAAAAACCTGCAAGTAAATTCCACAGAAACATGGGGTTTTTTAGTGAGGCTAGAAATTACTTAATAATCTCAAGTAGATATCAGGAATAATTGTCCCTGTGGGTCAGATTTAGCAGGAGAAGTAACCAGCTAATCAGCTTTTAATCACTTTTTTCCTATGAACAATAGAAAAGCCGGAAATACTGAAATCTTCCTACCCCAGAATAGTTCACATCAAGCTTCTGGTTAAAATACTGTCTGTGTTGGACTGTTTGGTCATATGTAAGGGGGACACCAGAAACAGTCAAAACTCTGCAAGAAAGCTGTTTATTCAAACAATGCCTGTTTTCTGTGGACAAAGGCATTGTCCCCTGCAGAGGGGAATAGGATGCTGCTGCTGTTCGGCAGTGACCTTCCTTCCTTCCTGTCAGGAGTTTTTAGGATGGAGGACTGTAGGTGGGGATGGAGGAGCTGCTTTTTTTGGCTGCTTGTCCTCAACTTCTGCAGGAGCGGTACCTGCTACCTGCACTGCGGTGGGGAAGATTGGCGCAATGCCGTGTCAGAAAATACAGCTATCGAGCACTTGGGCCGTCGCTCTCCCACTTCCACGACTCACGAGTCCCTTCACCAGGTCGCGTGCCACAGGAGGCAGTGACTGGCCAAGGGAAAACACAGATCCATGAAAGCGGAGTTGCCTGCCTGGGATTTTGGACTCCGGCAAATCTTTGGAGGTCTGTTACGGATGAGTCCTCTTCCTGTTCAAACATCAAGGGATGGCACCTATGTGCCAGGCCACTGGGGTGCATGGTTATGCCATGCGTGCAAGCTTGTGGACAAAACTTCTCCACTCTAAGAAATCGCTGCAAATACAATTATTTTACCTGGGTATGTTTTGCTGTCCTGGCAATCACAGGGAATGTTTGAAACTGGAACACCAAAGATTTTTTTTTTTTTTGTAGTAAGGAGACAAAATGAAGCTGTTTGGGAAAAAACTCAAACAAGCAAAAGAAACATCTGCGCCTCAAGAACTTTTTTCTCTGGGATCTGCATGAGGAACTTGCTCATGTGGATGTCTCAGAGCACCTGGCCTTTTTGCAGGAAGAAGGAAAAATACCCAGGTAAAGGCTATGGCACTTTGTAACTTCTCATGTACAGCTCATCTTACAAACCCATGAAAACTCTCTAGCTATCTTGGGAAGCATCTAACCCCTCATGACTCTGAAAAGTAATCCTTCAAAACCCGCTTAAACCGTAAACTGGAAGATTATGTTCACTGTAGTGGAGAAATTCTGCTTGGGACTGGTTGATCTTCTGATAGCCAGCAGGAGCCTGAGACAATGCGGAGAAGGCGGAGGCAGAAACATGGTGCTATTTTTGAACTTCACGAAGCTTCCCCATAATCCCTCATGAAAACTGGTGGATCATGAGGGATATTGGTTAATTTAGCTAGAGTTCAGCTTGGTTTGTTTTTCCTAGAAAAGCATTTTAACTGCATCCATTAGGGATTTTTAAATTAATTTCAGCAAAGGAGATCATGGAGGTTCCCCTCCCCTCCTTGAGAGCTGGTACTATGCAAACAAACAGCAAACTTCACTTTGCCTCAAACAATTTGCAAACTATAAACAAGTACAAAACCCAGCAAACAGACTCAGCAAACAGGCTGGGGAAACATAAAATAACAGCCAGACAGTTATGAACAGCATGAGATTATGATGATCAACAATCTAAATTATTATTGTACATCCCATAGCAGCCTATTTTGGCAGCCCCATAATGCCTGTAACATACTGTACCTTCTGCTGCTCTATATCTTTATAATTGGTTGCCAGTAATTTCTGCCTTCATCACAGTATTTGATGTTCGGTGCATTCTTGATTGTTTCTTCTGTTGAATGTAGTCAACAGAAAAAATTTACATTCACAACGCTTGCAGTTGCCTGAGTACTGCAGAATTTTAAAGTTCCAATATTTGGAAAGCAGTCTTGATTTAAGTTTAAAATAAGTAAGATACAATTAAAATAATTTAACTGATGATTAGAAAGATTAACTTCAAAGGAATTAAAACCCTGTCTAAGATATATTGGCACCTCATAGTCCATTTGCTGTAATTTCAGCACTTTTATCACTGGAGAATCTTACCAAAGGCGTCATGAACACGAGAGATGATTAAAAATAAAAGATCAAAGCATGCAAACAAATCCTATTAACAAACTCTAGCAAAAGAGGATTGTTTTATAATTAAATATGAAGCCAACTCAAACAAATATTTGGAAACGCTGAAGTGGAATCATCCCACTGTAGCTTTTGGCAGGGTGCTCTGTCCGTGTTGTGAAGACATCTTTGTCCTGTTGCCACAGGTTTGACCAGAAGCCGTGCTGGGGGAGCTTCATCACACCTCCCTTCTCTCCCACCAGAATTTTCCTTTTTCAGTGCTGTGCTTCCAGAGAGATACCCCCACAAATCAGCAGCTAATTCAGCACAGTAAAGGACCAGTGAGACCGAAAATACTGCATTAAACCCCTCGGCTCCGCATCAATACGTGGAGGTGCCTGGTGGGAAGAGAGAGAACTTGATCAACCCCATGTCCTGTGATGGAGTACCAGTCATCTGGCAGTTTTAACAAAGTTTCTCATGCCTTCTAGAAAAAGGTTCAAGAGGCAGAATTTGCACTATGGTTTTTTGTAAATCCTTTTGCTGCTAATGGTACTACTAATTCAACAAATTTTTTGAGGTAGCATGTGAAGACTGAGACTAATTTGTCTTTGCCTGTGGTTAAGCAATACAAACTGCTTCCCTGGACTCAGAATAATAGCCTGAAATATTCCCATTTCCTGCAGATAAGTGAAAATAAACAGATCCGATCTCAGCTGAAAGAATGCGAGCAGAACAGGCCTTCTTTTGTAGGGGAAAATAAACTCTGCTAATCCCTTAGATCTGAGAGTATAAACAGCATCCTTTTTCTCTCAGGGCTCTGTATAATGTGAGTGCGTGGCTTTCACATCTTCAAAACAAACAGCTAATCACCCTTTCTGTCCTAATTAGGTTGTGCTCTGGCCGCTGGTTCCAGGCCTTGGCAAACGGTTCTCTCCAAACCGGCGCTGAGGAAAGCCCAGCTCTGCTCCCGAGGAAGAGAGCCCGTCCAACTCTGTTAGTTCTCATCTGTTCCCTGAGGAAATCCAGCCTGGGGATCTTCCTTGCAAACTTGGCAGATTCAAGGCAAGAATATTCTCATCACTTCTCGCCAGGAACAAATGTAAACCTTTCTTCCTCTCTCTCTGCTCGTCATGACAGATGCAATGGGAAGATGAGCAAAAATCAGGGGGTTTTATTATTCTTCTTCTCTTTTTTTTTTTTTCTGGACTTGGGCTGTCTGCCTGTTCATTGCGTATCAACAAATCATCATTTGCTACCTTTTTTGCGTGGGAGTTTACGCACTCTTTACAAAAAAGGTGATTTATCGGCAGTACAACTGTCGGTGTCCCCTGCAAATGGTAGCTCATTAATCCGTAAGGGTTGTATAGGGCCACTGTTGTCACTGTGGTGTTGCAGGCGGGGGACTGAAGCACAGATGCATTCTAAGCCTTGCTCAAGCTGACACTTTGCAAGGAAAGACCTGGGAGTGCAGAAGTTGCTGACTGAAGATCACCAGCTAGACCTCGCACTGCTGGGTCTGTAACGGGACCAGTCCTGGTGCACCTCCGCTGTAATTAGTAGCAAACGGAATTAATATAGAGACAAATCAGTGGCAAAGGCCAAATGGACTTTGAAGCTCTAGTTTATCAAGGCTTTCTGGGCTGCCGCATAGGGTCGGTAAGATGAGAAATAGCTGACCAGCTTCAGAGCATTTCCATATTTTCACTTTTCTAGATTTCTCTTAGAGCATGCTTAGTTCTCTGAATACGTTTCCATTTTTCATTGCTCTTTTTAAATAGCTGTTCTTCCAGAACAAAACCAGATCTTCCTAACTTTAATCCTCCTTTCAAAGTTTCTTTTCATCTTAAGAATAGCTAAAGGTTCTTTGAGGACTTTTTGAAGTGTAATTCCCAGAGGTGCTAATTTCCTCTCTTCTCCTTTCTGACAGACTTGGAGTGGGGCTTGGGCAGAGCTGTTGAGGACCCTGGCAGGGTCCATCTTTCCCGAGAAGTTGTCCCTAGGTGGTTACCAGTCTGGTCATGACCAGTTTGGTTTCTTCTTGGCCCCACTTCTACATCTATTTGCTGCAGGAAGCAGTTACTGCATCCAGCACTGGGGCACAGACCATTTTTCAGCGCCCTTTCTCTAGAGGGAGGAGTGTTTGGCCATCCATTGACATAAACCCTGGAGCTGAGACTCAGCTCTTTTGAGTCTTTCAAATACATGTCCCCTCACGGTTTTTCTTTCCTGTGACTGCCTTAGCAACAACAAACCAAGGATGATAAGAAAAGCTGAACAAAGACATTTCTGAGCCACAGGCATTTAATTCTCTAAGTCGTCCTTAGAAGTAAATGTTTATATACGCTGACTGGTTTGGTAGCACTTCTCTGTAAGCACCGTATTTGTTAGCTGGGTGGTCAAGGTGAGACACCGCCACTGTCCTGGTGCTGCCCCTGGACACCAAAAATGCCGTCTCTCAAAATGCATCTCTATACTCTCATGAGGAGCTGAGCCTCCATCCGCAGCTGGGACTCACTACAGAAAATCTTACAGGACTGGGGCAACAGTGGAAAGGGAGATGAAGCCATGATAACCCCCTGGTGAGGGCTTCTTGAGGGAGAGGGTGTGTGTACTCAGTGCAGGGTGGGAAGCATAATGAGTCAAAGAGGCAATAGCACAGAGTGTTCACAGTTTAACAGACAAATTTCACACTGTCACAGCATCTTTGCAAGAGCTTGGTTCCCAGTTTAAGTATTTGAATGAGTGACAGACTGCATGGAACGGCTGTGACAGGGAGGCGTCTCCCCTTGAGCCGCACTCTCAAAAATCTTGATGACGGATGCAAATCACTTAGAGCCAAATTAAGAAAAGTATATTTAGGCACCTAGAGGAGTAAAGAGGCACTTAATAGGATTTTCAGAAATGCATAAGCAGATTAGGCATCCAGCTCCTATTGAAATCATTGCTGATGGATCATTAAAAAAAAAGTAATCTTGAGATACCTCGGTGCTGTTACAGCCTGGGCGTGTTTGCAGGGGGTGAGTGGGCTTAAAGCCACCTTTCATTCAACATAAGCCTTACACGTAACATCTTCCTGGTTGTACCAAGTCTCCAAAACCATAGCAGCAAGTTCTTAAGCCCCTGAAAAAGCTGAATTATGCTGGCCTGTGCGAATAAAAGAGCAAGCCCTGGAGGGAGAGTTAATGAACATTGTGCGCCTGCCTGTGTGGGAGAAGGAGCAGGACTTCTACAGAGAAAAAGGCAGAAAGTAACACAAAACTAAGGAGACAGAGCAATCACTTGTTCTTCCTTCAAGAAAAGGCTTTGCAACAGTTGCAGAGCTGGCTGAGAGGGGCGAGGCGAGGAAACTGCTGGTTGTTTGGTTTTGACCGTGAAGCAGCACTTTTGCAGTCCGTGTAAATAAATGGGTTTGACCCAAAGAAACATCTTCTTCTGTGGGCAGTTTCTTCCTTGGGTAGAAAGCACGTGTCAGGACCTGAATTTTGCCTTACTCTGTGATTTATACGTGAAGATCGAGCTGTAAAGTCAGTTCCCCACTTCCTCTGAAACACAACTCCCAGTCTGTTGAACAGAAATCGGTCCTTATTTGCTTTGCTGAGCAGTAGTGAGGATACATACATTAAGGACTGTGAGACACTGTGGTAGCTGGGGCCAATTAACTGCTACCCGAGGGCAGTAGCTCCCAGATGTGGAATATCAGACAACTGTGAGCTTACAGAATTGCTAACAGATCACTCATTATTCTCCCCCTGAGACTTTTAATTGGGGAATTAACACATGGTATTTTTAGTGAGTATCCTCAGAACATTTATCTTCTTCTACGGCGCATCATTCCTTCAGGGAGCACTATTCGGGAAGTGACTGCTGCTCGAGGTGACAGAGAGACGTTATCTCATCTGAAATCCCTGTCGACATGAGTGGCTCATGCAGCAGCAGGCAAAAGATACGCACGTCATAACCGCACTCCCAAACATATGAGTAACATTGAAGGGGTGAAGCGATCTCAGGTATCTTCCGGGCTGCTGACTCCTGCCTCATACCGGTGGTTTCTAAACTGAACTTGGCTACAGACCTCTGCTACGAATAAGACGAAAGGAAAAGACATGCTGGAGAATTCAGAATGGTTGTTAATATGATACGTGCCAGAAGAGTCAGGCAAGGGAGGGAACCGATTTATGGGCCAGCAGAAAACGTTCAGCTAGGCAAGTCCTAGCTTACTAACTGGATAAGAAACCTGTAGGTAGTTACATCTTACTGATCAACACCATTAAAAACCATTAGGGACAAGTTTCTAGATGCTCCTGGGATAAAGGAATTTCTCAGGCCTTCTGGCCTTTTTCCTTCATTTCCTTCCTCCTGTAAAAGTCAGAGTCTTCTGACCTAACTGTGGTGGTGAAATTTTTCATGCATTGTAGGTCTTTGTCTACCCAGAAGGAAAGCAAAAAGGAATCTTGATAGGCAATGAATGCCCTTATTTACTTATAATCTTTTATCTGGGTTGTAAGTGCTGAATTATTAGTGTTATGCTAATAAAGTGCAATTGAGCTCACAGAACAGTCTCTTGTTCATTGAAAGAGAAGTGAATTTGGCAATTTGCCAGCTGGCTAACAGGATATTAATCAGACAATACCTAGGGACCAACACTACTATATTGCTTTTAATCTTTTGACCAGCAAGGAAAACAGGAAGAAATCCATTTCCCTCCTTTCTTTGCTCAATGCGATAACCAGCTGGTACAGACTAGCTGCAGCTCAGCTCAATTTCGGAGTAAATATTTGGGGTTTAGCTGGGTAAATTAGAGAACTGTACTGCTCTCTTCCTAGCTGCCGGGCAGCCAGCTGCCATTCATGCTCACAGTGGGGCTTCTGCAGGTCTTTGGCTCCAGGACTTACGTATTAATAGCAGAATGGCACCTTGCATTGGAAAAATGTATAGCATTGCTCAGACGTGCCTAGAAAGGAAACATTTATTTGGCTGTGACAGACAGTCATTTAAGGAGATGATCGCAGACAGTGTGCAGGACCAGATTTGCAGCCCGTACCCTGTCTGTGTAAGGGCACCCTCAGGGGACAGAGGAAGTGGCTTCCAAAGAGGTGCCCGGGGAGCAGAGAGCACTCTGTGACTGGGAGCTTGGTAGTGCAATATGAGAGGCCTGATTTGTTTGTCCCCAGATACGAACGCAAGAAACAGAGCTAGGAATGTGTTATATTTATAGGTACTTGCAGGTGTACCTCTTAAGGATGGTGGAGGTGTCCCCCCTAAGCCTGCAGGCAGTGCTGCAGTGGTCGCAGGGAATGGGGAAAGCGCTGTCTGGCCGCACCTCTGTTGCCAGCTAAGGAGTCCAGGTCTACCCAGGGAGGCTGCTCAGATTTTGATTTGCTCCTCTGAAGTGTGGGTGTCTTGTGAAAACCTTTGGGTACTCTTGGGAGGTTTAGGCCTGAGCTGGTCCTGCCTTGTTTCTGAGTGCTCAGATGAGGAACAAAAATAAATTACCCAGACCTTTAAGGCAGATCCTGTGTTTTTTACACAGGCCCTTCTGATCAGCACCAAAAGACTGAAGAGTAAAAGCACTATACTCTGGGGCATATACATGGAGACAAGTGGCACAGTTCTCTTGCCTCAGTGCCCTTCTCTGAGACTCCTGGTGGGGAGAATCCATCCCACAGATTCTCCTGGTGGAACCATTTGTTTCCTACATGGGCATAGCCATCAAATCAGTAATGTGGGCTTGCTACAGAAAACGCAGCCAGGGGTCCAGAACAAACTAGTGCTTCTGCAGCCCTGAAAAAGAGCAAGCTATCTGAAAAGAAAAAGTGTCATTAAGTTTCCTTTTCACATGGTAAATGAAGAAGTTTTTATCTGGGGAAGAAAAGGAAAATGTTTTTATTAGCTTCTTTCAGAGAGAAAGAAAATCTTTGAGGTTTTTTCTGGCATGTGGCTTCTGTTAGGCTTCAGCCAGCTGAGCTGTTTTCAAAAGCACTGGAATGTAGTTTCAGCAATCATCGGTCAACAAAAATGGAGGCAGTGAGGGTATACTGTTGTACAGAAGTCCTGGATGAAATCCCATACATTCTGTCTGAAAAAATAAATTAAAAAAATTAATGTGAATCTTGGGAGCTGAACTTCTGGAATCCGTCTCTGCCCTGAACAACAGAAACTTGGAGCTGTTGCTGGATGGGGGATGGCACTTTTCAACTCTGATTTCAGACAATTGACTCAAACTCTTCTCATGAACCTTTTGCCTAGCTGATGGGAAAGTTTAATTTCCCATAATTTTAAAAATTTATTGCTCAGAATGCCTAAGTACTAAATTAGCGATACAGCTTTTGGTGTAAGCCAGTGTAATCCTTTTACCACTGAAACCTTCTGTTTTATAGTATTTTGACCGGTCTCTGTGTGTGTGAAATTGCTGTCTAAAATGTATTGCTTAAAATCTATATTTGCCTGTTTCAAGACAAATCTGTCAAAACATTCTAAAAGGAAAATGAAGCGACTTACTCTTTATTGTCATGGGTGGAAACCACTTGAGTTCTGCATAGTTTCAAAGCACCTTTGAAGGAACTGAAATGGTTCAGTGCCATAGTACAATGGTCTAATTTTTTATGGGTTACTGAAATTATTTTCATGAGACAAAGAAATCCCTTACATCAACAGCGCCGTATTTGCACGGGAATGAGTAGTGTGCTTGCACTGTATTGGTATCGCAGAAGCACACTGCTCTGAATAAGCTTTGAATGAGTTTGGTCCAGGCCAATACACAATAATGACCCATGTTTTGATAACACTTGAGCAGCATGCAGCAAGGGTTGATACCTCCTCCATGACAGAGGGTAGTCATTGAAGGTCTCAGCAGTGAAGCCAAAAAAACCCAACCAACCAACAAACAAACCAACCAAAAAAAAAAAGCCAAAAGGCATCATTTTTGGAAGCGTTCTGCTTTTCCCAAACTCTCACTGAGATTGGGAGAGGGGACTTGAACTAAGGGTGAAGATTGGTAACTGTCTATGGAGCTGGAGGCACCTTCCCTCTTCAAAGTCTGCTCTCAGGTCTGCTAAGAAGATTCCCATTGCCTTGCAGTCTTTGGACCAGTCCATATATGAGAGAATGACTTTATTCCTACCTCTGGTATGAAGCACACTGAGAAGTCAGTGTGAGAGAACTTGGAGTCATTCTGCTGATACTGAGGGATGTACTTTTCTGTTCTATGCTGTCTCCTAAGAACAAAAATCCCTAAAAAGATCTGGCCCTCTCTGTCACGTAATTTGCTTATACAATATTTTCTTCTTTTGAAAGAAGCCAAGAAAGAGTTTGCTGTTACATTTCAGGGAAGTTAGGTGGCGTTAGGCAGAGCGAATATGTAAAAAAACGGATTTCTAGTGTATAGCAGTGAAGTCAACACATAAAAAATTTTGCTGTTTTTATAAAATGGTCTTTTGAATTAATGTCAAATGCTCTAGGGTTTATAATGCAAGAAGACAGGATGTTTCCAAGACCCTTAGATGAGGCTAATTAAAATGTCAGATAACACAAGTTTAGATTGAAACAGATCTTTATGTAAGATAGTAAGATCTGCATTACAGGGTCACAAAATTAACTTTTTCATAAAAAATAATCTTAACAATTTTTACATCAAGTCTAACCTCTGCTGCCTACAAATTTGGACTGATATATCAAAATACATATTGCCTATAGTATTTCTGTCAAGCCTGAGCTGTGATGCATGGAGTTACTCCCTACTTGGAGGGATGCTTCTGTGAAACCTAGCTAATAAAAATGTGGCACAGCTGGTGACTGATGTCTGTTCTCTCAGGGCATGTTAGTGTGGGACAAACACCGTGTACACATCTTATTCTTGACACTGAAAAACGAGACGCCTCTAGTAAAAAACACAGCATATCCTCTAATGGTCTTGCAGCACCCTTCTCATCGTCTTTTGCTCTCCTCTTGCACGATTCTCACCTCTTGACTTTTCCCTTCCTTCATAGTCCCTGAGCCTACAGTTCATCTTGCAATGAGGTCTCTGCCGCCTCTGAACATGTCCTGCACTTGCACACAGGCCCCTGGCAGCGTCTTGGCTTCCTCTGTGGGAGAGCTCAGGCTGCTTTTTTCCAGCTCGGACCATAAGAGACAAAGAAAAGACTATGTCATGGTAAAAAAAAGATATCCTTAAAAAACTGAAACAAAACTCATCAGTGAATCCAAGTCCCAATTCCAGCAACCCGAGAATTTGTCAGTGCCTGGCATCAGCCCACTATTAGTCTTTTTCTGGATAGAGATGACAGATCTCTGTTGACAAGCTGTAGGACTTATTTCAGGAACTGGCACCTGGCTTCTTGGCACATCCCCTGATGACTGTGGCACACTCCTTGGAGCTGCCTTTGGCTCTGCAGAGGTTACAGCCGGAGTGGGCTGCCTGATTCGCCTCTGCCTGCCTGCTTGGGAACCTCGCTCTTGACTTCCGTAATCCCGTGAACATGCACCACTGCCCCCGGCCTCTCTAATGCCCAGCAGAGCCTGCCATGCTGGCAGAATGGGCGTCCCAGCACTCACATGCACAGGGTGTGACGGGGAGGCTTCTTACCTGTCCCCAGATGGGCTGGAAGGTGCTTTCGCCTCTGCCTTAGCCCCCTTCTCCTCCTGTGTCTCGCTCTCCCTTTTTCCCCGAGCTGTTCACTCTCATCCTTCTTCAGTGTCGCGGTCACTGGCACAGGACCTCTGGTTGCCTGCCTGGGGTGCAAGTCCGCTTCATCCCTTGCTGCGAAAGGCCACGGCATCTGATGTGGAGCTTTCCTACTCCCCCTGCAAGAAAATATTTAGCATTTTAATATCTTTTCACATTTTTAGAAATAATTTATGTATGGACGTACACAGTGCTTAGTAATCATTTCTCAGATGAATGTGAAATTTTTCTAAAATTAAACTATCATTCTTTTCTCTTCACACTCGGTTGTCATATCTTCCTTAATGCAAATCAGTCATTGACTAGAGACACCTACTGTAAGAAGCTATTTTAGCTGTCTGATTGGTTATAAATTGATTTTAAAAGTGAAGACCATATTGGGGAGATAAGCTGGGATTGGCAAGGAATGGAAAAAATAATTGAAAGGCCAAGTTTTGTATTTGAGTGTAAGTGACTATTTACCCCTACCTCAGAGCAAAGACTATAATCCAGGGGCCCTATCTCTCTTTCCTCCTGCGTTGACTCTTAGATCACAAAGCCCCCACCAGAGGTGGGTACCCCAGGGCAGAGCCCAAGGAAAAATTTCCCCTTTCTGTCTTCATCTGATACTGGGCAAAAGGAAAGGGGGAGATTATTTCTGAAGGAGCCTTGGTACTCTTCTGCTTTGAAGCAAGTCCCTTAATGCAGGAATGAAAAGAGATCCGTTACAGCTAGTTTCAGAGAAACTTCTCTTCATTGCAGTATTTCCCCCTGCTATGTTTCAAGTGCTCTTCAGAGGGAATATTCATTTTTTCTGGGCAAAGAAAATGGCTTTGCTAACACAGTAGTGGTCTGCACAAAGCGAGAGTGAAGCAGAGAAGATTCTCTGGATGCAACTTGGGAAGCTGGTTTTCTTTTTTCTGGTCTTTATTCTCCAGGGCCAGCTTGATATTGTCTGCTGGGGCTTGAACAAGGAGCTTAATTTTTAAGGCATGTCTGTCTTCTCCCTTGGCATGTTTTTTTCTGTTGCTTGCACTGCCAGTTCTTAGTATGTAATTAAAAGTACGCATACAGTGGCTGAGTTTTTAAACGAATTCAGTTTGAGCGAACACGTTTGTAGACTGTAGTGTTTGCATGCTGTCTCTGTATGAATAGTAGTTATCCTGGCACGAATAATGGGCGAGATGCAATTTCAAAGCCATGCAGATAAATAAATTTAGAAACCAACTTCTATCTACAAGTACTTTTGTGCTTTGCTGGTATGGAATTAATTCCTTTCTTGGCTACAGAATAATCATACCTGATGTTGCCCACTTGGAAAAGATGCTTAAACGGATCAACAACTTTTCTCACAATATCCGTCAAGAGCATTTTGGCTCAGTCATTTACATTCACTCTGTCATAAATCAGTTTAAACACAGACATCTAAAAGGTGCAGAAAATGAAAACCTAATAGCATGTTGTATTTCTTACATTCATGTCATAGATCTTATGTTGAAATGAATGTAGTTGTCTGGAAAAGCAGGCCAGATCTGTTGCTTCAGTACTATGACTACCTGGACTTTCTTTGTGTAATCAACTACTTTGTGAAACAGATCTGCTAGCTAGTCAGCTAGCTGCCAGACCCATCTTAAAAATGACTGATACTTAGCAGGAGCTCCAAAAACGGAGACGAATGCCGTGGTGCATCCAGTGCCAGCATACAGTGGTTGTGGTTCCTGGCTGCAAGATTCAGCAGTGGAGAAAAATTGAGTGAGTAACTCTTCCTCCAGTTCTGTTAAAGACTGGGAAAAAAGTGTTAAGATAAATTATATGACATCATTCTGTAGAGCATGGGCGCATGTCTCTGCTTCAAGCTAACCAGCAGCTACTGTGACTACAGCAACAACTTGTCAAACTTTGCAGTGAGGAGGCAGGTGCAAAAATTATCTTGCTTGTCCTCCAGGCCTCGAATGGTGAATAAAAACAGTCATAATCACTGCTGAAAATAGGGATCTTTTTTTGAGTTCAGCTTGCACTGAGAATACCCGACCAAGCACAATATTCAAAATAACCCTTGCAACAGGTGTACTACTGTCACCTGCCTTACTTGAACGGCTGGATAACGAGGCCAGACGGAATGCAGTTGGGGAATGCCTGGACTACAGCATTCATGACTACCGTGATTCTGAAGAAACGTGGTTGCAACCTTTGCTTCCAAAGCAAGGTCTCTGTGTACCTCAGTTACGAACTCAAGTGGAAAAAAATACAGAAGCTGCAAACTTGAGGATGCAACTGAAAGACCAATTATGAAGAGCATGTTGGAGATCAGAATAATTTCACTGAAGATGGAGAAGGAAAAGATAGGGAGGGGGAGTCAAGGGAAGTATGTGGGGGTTTTTGTATATGCAAGCAATGACTTTATGTGGTACTCTCATATCTGTCCAGAATTTCTTTTGAGCTATACATTTGAAAACTTAAAAAAATTCCCAAGTGGAAGGATGTTGTGGTGAGGTATATTATCACCATTAGTAAGCCACCACTTTAGAAAGGTTCTATCTAGATGAAATCTACAGAGAGAGCTGCCATCAAACCCCATCATTATTATTTGTCATGTTGGACAGGGACAATGGCTGGAATTCCTCACCTTAGCTCACAACTAAACAGTCTCTCCTTTCTGCCATCAAAGAAGCTGAGTTCGCTGTCCTTTGAGAGAGGCCTGAGCACATGCTCTTTAGCCATCACTTTTGGGTGGTGGGCTTATCTGAAAGTTTTGATGTGCTTTTGGTTCTTGGAGCTGTGCTATTTGTGTTAATTTTGCGAGGCTGGTTCATGGCATTTTTGTTATAATTTGTTGCAAATATGTAATACGTAAATTGACATATGAGACCAGAGTTATTAATGGTAACAGAAATGTAAATAGCAATAGTATAAAAAGATAGCCAAAGAAAATTGTGGTTGTACCTAGAAATATTTTTAAATATAAACTTTATCGGTGGAATGTCATCTACTCCTGTTCCCAGCTGAAATAGTGCAGCATAGAACTTGATTGGAATTCTACAACAGTGGACCTACAGGTTGAATCCTGTTGTTACATGCTTTTTTATTGAATAGCAAAATGATGAACAGCGTGTGTAATACAGGGTAGAGCAATATTCCTTTATTTAATTTTGCAATTTAAAGTTAAGAACATTTTGGTTAATGGAAGGTGAAGATGGTATTAAGGGGGTTATTATTTATCAGTGATTTATACAGCAATGGGATTGTGTTGTAAAGCACCGAGAAAAATTGACATGTTAAGTTTCCTTAACTCTCAGGCATTGGAAAATTGCCCTTGGTTCTTGCTGAATAATACACATTGGCCAATATATACAAGGTACAAACTGTGTATCCATTAATTTAGAACTCCCAGGCGGGAGATTTTGAGTATGTTTTCAGTCTATTATCCCTTGGTAACTGAGAACATTACATATGAAAAATACAGCATCTAGAGTGAGTCATCTTAAATCCAGACAGAGCTGGCTGACCCTGGCAGATTCACCTTTCTGAGCTAATCACGGCCCTGAATTACCAGATTTTCTTTTTAATGGTAGCCACTTCACAGATCTGCGGTTGGATGTTTGCCTAGCAGCGGTGATAATTTAGGAAGTTCCTATTAGGGAACTGATGATGTTTTATTGCTGAAAAGTAAGAATTAGGAAAAACAACCCTTGTTGATGGCATTATTTCATGATTTGTAAGATAACTCATCTAGTAGACTGTAAATTCCCTGGGGCAAAGACTTTTATGTTTATATCTGTAATATGTCATTCAGAGCAATGGGACAATGTAGTCCGTAAACAACAATAACTGAACACCAGTTAATTTCAGATTATAGGCTGAGTAAGAAATTCAGTTTGCAATTTTGCTTTCTAGGCATGGTTATATAAGATTTTACATGGCAATTAACACTATAGCAGTAAAAATTTTATTGTGATCCCACGCTAGGAAAATACACACAATCAGTCTAAACCAAATGCCCCTGAGGACTTTCTACACCTTTGGTTTGTTAACGTTGTTGCTGTTGTTTTATTCTGACAAACCTACCCAATCTATTAATCCAATAGCTAAACCCCCTCTCTTTTTCATAAATTCTGATATAAAAGAATAACTGCTTACTCGCATGCACCAGCAGCACTTATTATCTAGCACAGAGGCAGCGCTGTTGTGTCAGAAAAAGGAGGCATATTTCTGTGGTAGTAATTTAATCTGCTTCTAAAACACGTAAAGATAAAGGGTAGTAAAGTCTGAAGTTGAAAATAATGAGTTGCTGAAACTCAGAATGCTGTAACTTCAACTCTGAAAGATAAGCAACTGCCTTTTACTCTTCATGTGCGTTACACGAGGCTGCCGATCAGAATGGAAACAGGGAATAGGCATATTTTAAGCATTTTATTCTAATTTTTATTAGCGCTTTGAATGCTGCTTTCTTTAATTATGGCAACAGATGTTGGCAGTACTGTGCAACATGTGTCCGCACAATATGCGTTCTCTCACGTTTTGTTCTTGCAGAGTGAGACTTGAATTTTTTTTTTTAATGAAAGAAGGAAATTCACAGGATGTTTAATAACTGAAATTCTTAAAAATTTGTCTCCTTACAAGGCGTAGGTAAGGTTCAGAGTTCAAATGCACTGTGTAATGTTAAGGGAAGTGTAGATTCTTCCTTCTCCTCTTTCTCTCTTCATGGTGATGTAGGGCTATTTTCTGAACAATGAATAAGTGCCAAACACACGCATTTTGTAACTTGCTCAAAAACTAGTCGAACGTCTGCCATACAATAATACTGAGGTATGGACTGCTGTCAGTTAAAGACTGCCCCTGTCAGGAAAACAGAAATATTATTAAGGAAACCCACAGAAGATGAAGCTTTGGTCTTACCCAGCCTTTTTTTCTTCCTTCTTCTCTCATTTTGTGCATGAATATATACACACACTATGTCCCTCCAGACCAAAAGCTGACACGAAATGACAATAATGTAGGATATGGACTCCGGGCAACATGAAAAAAAAATCCTGTGTGCCTGTGAAATCCACATCCTCTTATCCAGTGAGATCTGGGGAATGTCAGATGACTTAAGGATAGGATTTAGGCTTCGCTGGCTGGCATGCCCGCATCTGACGGCATCTGATGTAAATGGCATCTGATGCCTTTTAAACAGCTCCCTACCCCTTTTCCTCCCCACTGACCCCTCTTAGTCCCTTCTCTCTCCTGTCACTCTCTGTCTTGTTGCCAACAAAAAATGATGTCTGATCATCTGAAAAATAGTCTGAACTAGTTTTTTTGATCTGGATCTGTTCCCTGATGTGTCTCTCTGTGTAACCACACACAGCTGTGCTGCCACAGGGGTGGGCGCAGGAG
>NW_010415824.1:70020-87251 GCF_000710305.1 Buceros rhinoceros silvestris | reverse complement strand
GGGGGCAGGAATGGTTTTAGCTGAGTGAAGGAGGTCTGCCACAGCATGTGAGACTATGGCCTCAGTTGTTTCTCCCATTTTTCACCTTAATCTTAGTCCAACAATTATTTCATCAGCTACTGACACCACGTCTCCTGTTATTCATAAGCGGCTTTCAACATCCACAGAACCTGAACCTCCACTGAGAGTCGGGAAGCTACTGCCAGAAGCAGTCTGTCTGTTTTGGCCATGGAAGGGCAGCTATTTTAAGCAGTGTGGAGTCTCTCGTGCAGTAGATTGCCAGTGCTGTTGCAGTCAGTGAAGGAGGTTTGCCCATCAGGGGCATAAGCAGAGAGATTTGTGCAGGTCAGTGAATATCAAGGCTGTGCTCTTCCACATCATGGACAGCAACATTTTGCTTCTCACAGTTTCATGGGCTGGTGACTTCCTGCTCCTCGTTACAGGCTGGGAAAACCTGTGCTGCCTCAGCTCTGCCCATGCATGTTTTGCCTTATATGCAGTTTAAGGTCTTTTGTTCTCCATCCACAAGCCGGTAGCCTTTTCCTGATCTTGTATCTTAAGACAGCTCCTACTTCTCTCTATTCTGTGTGACAGCATGGAGGACTCCCACTGTGAAGAAGGAGAGCAACACAGTGAGCACAACGACAGGTGAGCCAGGTTTCTTCTGGATGTGCGCAGTAAGCTAGAGCACATCTGTACATCTCACGTTTTGAAGATCTCCCAGCAGAACTGACCCAAGCTGGTTAAAGTATTTGTCTATGCTTCACCCAGAGCTGAATCTAAACTATCCAGTCCTTCCCGTTTGCTCTGCAAGACACCCAGTTGTGGACAGTCTCTAGAAGATGAGCCTTTCACGTGGACATCTCCAGATCTGGTAGATGAACATCCTCTGCCATTCCTCTCCTTTTATCCTGTGTCCTGCACATGCTCTGTGCTGGTGGCTCTTGGTCCCCACTGCAGGTGGCAGTGGCACTGTGGCCCTCTTGGGGAGGCAAAAAGCTGATGTTTGTTATTCTCCAAGCCTGGTCGCTGCACTGGAGATGACCAGTGAGACCAGCCTGCATTTCAGCTCCCAGAAGCCCCAACTGCAGCAGGAACCCTGACTGACTTGTCAGTCCTGAGTCATTGCTAAGCACTGGGGTGACCCAAGAAAACTTCAGTACTTACTTAGGGACTAGCTGGCAGCTGGATGGCAGCCTTGAATATGACGTCAGCATATGAACGATAGCAGGTGAGTAAGATGATCAATTGATGTCACAGTGGCTTTAAGGGTATGTTCTCACTCTTGCTGCTGAAAGCTAAGGAAGGTGAAATGTTGGTTGTGTAAGAAAAGATGGAGTCAGAGACTGCCCATAGGGGACAGCTATTGGTTCTCAGAGTGATGTAAAATGTATTTTCCCCATCCACACAGTTTCCTTCAAGTCAATGCAATTTGAATCTCACCCTTTTGTTCTGATAATCTTTGAAAAGGAGTCAAGCTTGCCAGAAACCTCTGCTAATATACCAAAGGAAAAGGAAGCAATTCATAAAACATGTTTTGGATCAACAGTAACATTCTGTTGCACACATCTAAAATACAGTGGAGGGAACACAATGCTGCTTTGGAGTATGACTAGGGACATGAATCACGGTATTAGCTCAATATTTGCCAAAAGAGTATAAACCACTAGGATTCAGGAAACTAAGCTTTGTTTATAAGAGCTGCACGAGGACATGTGTATACTGCAGGCTTGTTTGTCTTATCTGTCCAATTCCTAGGCTTTCCCTATACCCCAGTTAATTTTTTGTGTCCTTTTCCTTCTTTTTAACAATGAAAATGCATAAATAACACAATAATGAAGGAAACACTCCACCCCAGAGAAATCAAAACATTGGCAGCATAACCAGATTTGGCGTTGTTGTAGATTTGGGTTGGCAACATGGACAATAATAAACAGCAGATATTTTTAATGTAAATTTAGCACCAGACATCAAAAAAGTCATGATCAGTGCCTGGTAAAGCTGCCTCAGGAAGAGGTTGGTCAGTCTAGTGAAGACCACATGAAGTTGTGCGAATCAGTTGACTGACTCTGAAAAGTGGAGTGCGGGGTGGTTTGGCACATGGTTGGTTTTGTGGTGTTGGAAGAAGGTAGGGGGTTGATGTCTCCTGTCTGATGGCCCTCTGGTAACCTGTGACACTCTCAGACACTTCAAACCAAATCTGAGAAGGGGCAGTGTTTCCAGCAATCCTAATTTTGCAATCAAGTTTTGACGAAAAACTGGCATGTGGGAAAAGGACAGAGGTTTTCTTCATGACTTGTCTGGACGACTTAGTGTACTGTGTTGGGTTTGGTAGTACCCAGATGGCCACGTGGCAGGCACCTTCTGGCAGAGCAGTCCTCCAATGTGTATGTTTACCCTTGTCCCAGTACCTGTTGTCTCCTGCCCCAGTGGCAAGACAGAAAAGGGCAGCAAGGGCATGTAAGAGAAATGAGTGGAGTCACCGGAAAGCCTGGGAGATGTGAAGGCAACTGGAGGTACTGCAAGGCAAAACGTTACAGGGACATGGAGGATACCATGAGAGGCCTTAGGGAATGTGAGGTCAACTTACGACCCAGGAAGCACAGAGGGTTTATTTGGGGTGGGAGAACAAAGCTGTGGGACGTTGAACTGCAGGAAATCAAGGTTCAGTAGTTCTGCTCCTCAGGGAGAAACTTGTCTTCAGAGCTTGACAATATTCCATTGTGGTTGAATGTGTCTGGAGGGATTGGTTTATCGTTATCATGATATATGGATCTCTTACAGATACTTACCTTGGAGGTTGTGAAGTGTTTCAGTTAGCAATGGCAGGCTATAAATGGGGAGGAGAAGGATGTCAAGCTTAAGAGTAGGGAGGAAGGAAAACTAGAATAATAAATATTGGTTTGGAATATGTCTTTTATTATCTCTGAGCGAACAGGAAAATGTTGTAATAATGTGTTCTTTACGTGAACCATAAATAAACCACGTGAAGCTTTTCTGCATCGGTGTTGACTAATCAACAAACTGTTCTGGGGAGATGTTGGCTGTTCTGGGAGATGTTGGCTGTTCTGGGAGGTGTTGGCTGTTCTGGGAGGTGTTGGCTGTTCTGTCCATTCAACAGCTTGAGTTTGTTATCGTATTTCACTGTATTCCTGTAGGCTGTACATTTTTGTTAGTTTACAGTGATTTGTGGGAGGCATGCCCTGGACCCAAGGAAATCACTTTCACCAGATGGTTCGAATCAGTAAGAGTCTTGTCCTGAGTTCAGGGATCCTTCGATCTGTTTCCTGTTGCACCATGTTGTAAAACTGAAAAGAGCTAAGTAAATCTTAATAATAACAGACATTTTATAAAGTTAAAATCTTTTATGTGGATCCTGACCATGTACTAAAAGTTAATTTAAAAGCTAAAACAAGCATTGGATATGCAAATTGAATGCTGCATTAATGCTCCATTATTTTTGGAATAACAAATGTAGATTTTTGCATCTGAAAGTTATTTGGACCTCATCTCTCTCTGACATCATTTCTGTGGGTGACCAGGGGACTTGTGTATGGGCAAGGCCGGCAAATTTACTGTTACCATGGGAACACACAAATCACTTCCAAGAGGGGATGTCAGCAGAAAAGCAGGATGGTGTCTCTGACCTTCAGCTTCTTCCCAAGAAACCTGAAACAGCATTGGAACCAGAACAAAATCACGGGCTGTACCATGAGCTCTGTAGAGGCTGCAGGTCCTCAGGAGACAGACATACATGTGTGGGTGCTTAAGGCACTTTTCGTCCCTCCCCTCACTCCTGTGCAATATAGGATGCCCACCTGACACTACCTCTCTTCTGGGACCTGTGGGCCCCTTCCCCAGCCGGCCTCAATTCCTCATGCTCCCCCACGAGAAGTGGCCACTTGGTAACTAGGACAGGGAAGAGAGAGGGCCAGGGCTGGCCCAGTGCTTTTTCAGGTGGGTTGGCACCTCTGCAGCCTTCCCAAGGAGACTCAGGGCTGGCAAGGGACCCTGCAGGATGCCCTGCTGTACAGTGCTTATCCCACAGGCTGCTTCGAGCCCCTCGTTGGCAATGTGGTCAGCACAAGCAGCAGTCCTGCTTGAGGGACCTACGCTCATGTTTTGCATAGAAAAGGCTTTTCTTTCCATTTTAAAGCTCCCCCCTAAAAACTTAATTAATTGACAAATTGACACCCACACTCAAAAACTCCTTTCACAGGTGTGCACTGTGACCCAGTCTGTCCTTTCCCTCCATCACAGGGTCAAGCTGGGAGCTTCCTCCACTCTCCTGGATATGCAGGTTGAGGTTGCATTTCAACACATTCAAATTGAGGTGCTAAGGATTCAAGACCCAGGGATTACATGTGTGGACACCTCATTGTTTCAAATTCATTAACAAAGCCACCATATTTTTGTTTAAAAAGTGTTCTTCATACGGAATAACATAAAAAGAAAAGTAAGATTTCTTGTCCAGAAAACATTCCCCAAGGAGAAAAATGAGTAATGTGGTGACTTGTGATTCCTTAATACATAGGTTGGGTGGAGGAAATACAAGCAATGGTAGGAATAAAATGGTTTTTTTGCATTCCAGAGTCAAGATGGCAAAGTGCAGATGTTCACTCTGTGGTCACATGTCTTGTTTGGGGGCTCTGGCGAACATATCATGTAGATGGTATCAATACTGTACGACTTAATCAAATGCCTCTTTCACGGGCACCCCCTTGCCGTGGGGAAGGAGCTTGCGTGCCCTTGTGAGGTTGAGAGCTGTGCTGGTGGTGGCATGTGCCTCCGGTGGGGTCTCCCAGGCCAGACAGGTCTCAGCTGAAGGGTCAGACACAGTGTGTCCACGGGCAGGATGGGCTCACTAGCCTTGGGGCACCATCCTAGGAGAAGGACAACTCTGACCCCAAACCCGGGCAGATGGAGCTCGTTTAGCCCTGTAAGGCTCCATCTAAGAGAAGGACACTCTAACCAAACCTGCGACCCGAGGACTTTGCTGTCACCGTCCAAGCTCGTCAGGCCCTGGCAGATGAACCTCAGGTGTAAAGGGTGGAGCCAGTTCCACGCACGCTGCGCCTCACCTAAAAAACCCACCGCGCAGCCCCGAAGGGTGCACTCATCGCTTGCAGTGAGCGTGGGGAAAGCCCTTCCCAGACCTTCGTGTGCGAGGCCAAGCCGTGATGATGATAATCAGATGTCAATGACTTAGCTGCATATATTGAAGTGGATTTATTAAACTGATTTGTGACACTTACAGACATCATTTCATGCCACCTGCGGAAAGGCAGGGTGATCTCAGGGTGTGTCTATGCTAGTACTTACCTAGGTGTAAGCCACCCCATTTTTGTCATATTTGTATCTTCTTTGGAAAATCTTTGCTCAGATTTAGCAATTCTAGTGCTATTCTGAGACAAGCCTAGCCAGGTCTGCTGAAGTCTGGGATATTTTCTGATTTCTGTTGGTAACTTTTCTGTCCTACAGGTTTTGGGCAACAGGCTGACTGAAGTGATGCACCTTCATCTGCTCACAAGAACTTACATGTGACCTGAAGAAGGATTTTCTCTTATATTTTCCACTTGAAAATTCCACTATTTTGCTTATTCAGCACAGGCTGTGAGTCTCAGGCCATCTCTTGACTCTCTGTGGGAAGTTATCTCTATGTGGAAGGTGAGAAACTGCATTCATTTGAGTTACCGGAATCGTACAATAAAGTCCTTCTTGGGCTGGAGCCGTGTGTGACCTCCTGCAGCCCCCTGTCCCAGGCTGACCAGAGGTAGAAGGCAGCAAAGAAGCGATGGAGCACATCCGTGCAGGAGAACAAAGCGGCTGCACAGCACTTACAAAGAGTCTGGCAACAGATCCATGCCCCGGCACCCGCCCAAGCCCGAGAGGCTGAGAATCCCTCCGCTCACAGCGGAAAACGCTGCTGCTGCAGCAGAAATCAGCTATTGTATTTGTGTACACAGGGGTGTAACACAGACAACGATCAAAGCCGATTTACTCGTCCAAAGTCGAATTGCATCGTTAGCAATAAAAAAAAAGGGTGTTTCGCTGTGTTCCAGACATTTTTTTTTTTGTATCTATAACCTTCCATTTATACCATTTCTTTTAATTTTGTGAATTCTTGTATTTGTCGTTCTTTTTACTGATCTGTGAAATCTGCGTGCATGGGTGGCTCTCTTCTGGACTAGTTTGCATGTCTGGTGTTTCGTGTGCCAAGAAACGTGCTGGTGGAAGACTTTGAACAGGGAGCACACTTGAAGGGCCTGAGCTTGCGCGATGTGTGAAAACCAGGTCGTTGTGAAGTCCTGCATGTTGGATGCCTAAAGACGAGGGAACACAGAATCAGTAACCACTTAAAAGAAATTATTTCTCCTTACCAGATCTCCCCCATTAAGAGAAGACACTGTAAAAATCAAATTATGGGATTTGTGTAAGCTATTTTTCGGTATTAGAACTGCTGCTTTGAGTGTTTGGGAAGTGTTGTCTCCACTGATGCTCGTCACTGTTAATTGGGACTCCAATACACATAACTAGCATCTACCACAGTCAAGATTTTTTCTGGACGTTGTTCTGTTTTTCAAAAAGCATTTTGTAAACTTTTAAGGCTCTGAAGTCCAATTGCTTTGAAATTTTAAGTGTCAAATATTTCTCTGGATCTGGGGACAATAAAACGAAAGCTGAACAGCTACCTCGGCCCACGCAAGCAAATTTTTTTTGCATTTTCAAGTGTTTCTGCTGCTGGTTGCTATTGAAACTTTGAAAAACCTTTCTAGTGCTTGAAGTGTGACACAAAGGAGGGATTGTTTCATTTTTCTTTTTCAAAAGAGAGGAAATTTCGAAATTATGGAAGGTGATAAAAAGGAAAATGAAAAGCAAAACTAGAACAATTTGGGCATTATTAATTTTACAATGTCAGTGCAAAAAAAGAAAAAAGAGAAAGTCTCTCTCTGTGTATGTAATGCGATTTTGGCAGGTTTCACATTTGATTTTTTTTTTTTGGTGAAAAAGTCTGAGTTGCAATAATAGCAATTTTTCTTTGAAATACAAATCTTAATGTTCAGATAGTTCTGGGAATAACTGTCTTGTTCATTGGAAAAAGGAATCTGTTCTAGATATGAAGTGAAATGCCTTTTTCTATCTAAAGAATTCTAAATTTGTACAGTTAAATTAGAAATAATGAGAATTGATTACGTGTCTTTGATTCCAACAACATTCCCTCCCTGAATAATGAGAGAAAATCTGAACTTGCTTGCAGTGATAACTACTGAGTGTCTATTCCTGCAAGGCAAGACTGTCACCTGCAGACGTGAGTAAAGACTATTAACGTTATACTCACTGAATTACAAGGAAATTTCTTGCAATGTGCAAAAGTAATCATGCACAAATGTGTTTGCGGCTTGGGACTGCATTCTCACCCAAATATATAATGCGGTTTCCAGGTGATGGCTGTCTGATGTTATGTCTATATTTGTTTTAACACAATGAATACTCCGCAGCAGAGTAATACTTCTCACTGCCTTTTCCTTGTAATATTGTTCATGGCAGAAATCCAATTTATACAGTGCAAATAATCATTATTTCCAATAGGCCAGGATCCTTCCTGGCAAGAGCATAACCAATGTCTTCTACTCCTACTTGTGTCATTCATGAAATTTCAGCGATGTGAGTTAGCATATAAAATCCATTACTCATAGAAGGATTGTGGGAGGGTAAAAAAAAAAGGGAAACCAGGGAACATGCTTAGCGCTGCAAGGCACAGGGAATTAAAAGCAAATAGCAAAGCGGGTGGAAAAATCCGACAAGGAAGTTTAATACGCTGAAGCAGCACTGAGAGCTTGTGGCCCTGGGGAAGAACTGCAATTGGAGTCTTGGTGTCTTTGTTCAGTCCCGGCACATCACTGCTGGGGAGAGAACTATTGTTAAACAGCCCTTTTATGAGGGGCTTGCCGCAGTCCCCAAGCCCTCTCCTGAGTCACTTTTGATGTATGAAGAAAGGACTTGAGCGGCGATCCCTTTCTCACCTGAAGGGCTGCAAGGACTCAGTGCCAAGAGCAGCTCTTCAACTGTCTTTTGAAAAAAGACTCCAGCAGGATGCTAAAGCAAGAACGTGTTCCCATCACTGACTTCGCAAATGGGAGTGACTCATGTGCCATCTGTTTTGTCCCTCCACTCGATCATATGTGCTCCCTGTTTGTGCTGGCTAATGCATTTGCCATCTATTAAAAGGAGAGGAAACTTTGGAGCAGTCAAAACAAACATGCCTGAGAGAGGCTCAAGTTTTGAAAGGAGCTGGTTGGAAAGCTGCTGCCACTATCACTTTCCATTGAAATGTGCGGTTCTGGGGCAAGGACATGCAAGATGGCAAACCACTGAAATCTTCTGACAGTGGGCTGGGGATTTCTGAGTGTCTGAGGCACATCTGTATTATGTAAAACAGTGACGGCATTAGGCCCAGAGCGTACTGATTGCACCACGTTATGCCTGGGCTGGCAAACCCTGCTCCTCTGTGCCCCCTGTTCCAGCTCCATGGTGTGGCTTCTGGGGATGCTGTCCTGCTTCGGAGCCTGAGGGGGGCTTTTTAGCCTGGAAGGGAGAGAACTGAGTGGAACTTGTGACACAGTGTGGATTTGTGAGCATATGGAGAATGCCAGCATGCCAAAATTACAGTGTGGATATGATGTCTAAGGGGAAGCTCTTTACATATATAAATTAAAGCTGCTTTTGCTGTTGCTAATAAGCTAGAGGTCTGATTAAAATACCATCATTTTCTATCGTACCTGGATGTTCAGATAGACTCATCACAAATAACTCAGCGGTAAAGGTACAGCTTCTGCAGGGGCGATGACATTTTCTGATGACATTTCCTGCTCAGAGGTGCCCAGAGGAGACCCTTCCTCCAATGCAAAAACTGCAGAGGGTGTCCACGAATGGAAAGGGGCAGTTAGCAAGTTCAGAAAAGCCCAGGAGCTATTCCTCTATCCAACACCTAGCTGAATGGTGAAACTTGCTGCAAGATGCTGGACTCTTGTCTGGGCCTTAAAAGGTGCTTGAATGAAAGAATGGAAAAAAACTTCCATCAAGGGCACTGAAATACGGTGACAGCAGCTCTGGCTTATTCTGTAGCGTGATCTCTACATGAGGATGGCATTAAAACTTAGACTCTGGAATCACTAAGCCTTGTAACAGACTCACAAGACCAATGTCAGAATAAGCTGGAAACCTGGTGCCTGGCCATTCACAGGCTGTTATTTTACCACGATTTTTGCTTCTGAGATCTTAGTGGTCCATTAAAGAGTCCGCCAACAAGACGGTGATAACCCCATCTAAGGAGAAGAGTTATGCTGAGGAGTAGTGAGAGCATGGCATGTTCCACCTGTTTCCTAGGCATTGTCTAAAACCACCATAATACGGTGGTGACAGCGCTTTCATACAGAACACTGTCACTGGAGGAAAATCAGTAGCAACGTGGGCTTTTCTCAACCATTTCATCATGACAGTAGGCAACAAGTATAAGCAGGACCAAGGAATGACTTACTAGAGCAGGAACTGCCCAGGGAGCAGCCTTCCCTCACTAAACTCCTTTCTCTTGGTGCCTTGCTTGTAATGCCACACACTTGTAAATCGTCCCTCCCAGGTTTCAGGGTTTTATATAGAAATATATTGTGACAGAATTACAAGGCATGAGGTATAGACGTGTGAAAAATACGTATGGAATTGCCCGTGGTTTCAGGTCCTTGTCAGTAGGAAAACTGACTCCCTCAGACAGAACACCTCAGAAAGAACTCACAGGTCTGGTGATATAGTTTCTGCCTCCCAGTTCAAGCCTAGACGTGCTCCAAGATGTGTCAGAGTCTTGCTCTAACTGGATTATGTTTCTCCTTAATCAGTGAAAATGTTACCTAGCTAAACGAGAAAGAGGAACAAACTGTACCTAGCACCAGAAAATCTCCTTTGGAAACAGTTTCCAAACATATGCATTAGGTAATGATCCTATTTCCCAGACTATGTGTCACAGCACTCAGAGCTATTCTGGTTGCACTGCACAAGCTGGCGTTGCTTTTTGATACACTCGCTGCTGGCCTGCTCTGAATCGGTTGTTCTGCACATTGTCAGGCTGCTCTTCTGCCAAAGCGCAGTGCTGCCAGGCAGCTTCTCCCAGCCCTGTGCCGTGCTTCTTGAGGGTGCGTGATCTTCAGCTCCCTCTACTTTCTCATTGTCACCTCTCCTGTCTCTAGCTATGTCTTTTCGCAGGGTGGTGTGAAACCCTTTGTAACAGGAAAAGGTGCAGGAGCCGTTCCAGAGGCCCTCCCTGCCGGTGGCAATAGCCTCAAATGCGTGACGGTGTTACTCAGTACGATCATAAATCATGTCAGAAAATATGTGCAAGGTGCTGCTCAGAGAGCTCCGCCTTTTGCTTGTGAAATCTTAAGAGCTTCTGGTGCATTACATCATGTTTCTTAACAGTTTGCAAGGCTTTTTCCACCCCCCTCTGGAAACATTTGTCACAGCGGATTATTTTATTCGCTGCTTCTGTATGTAAAATGTAGAATGTTAATACTTCATTTGGCTAAACGTGCATAATTTGGGAAGACAGGTGAAATGATGGATTAATCATCAGGCTCTTAATTTTAAGTCTTGTTAGCTGCCATTTTAAATGTTGTTTATTTAAAATTACAGTGTGGATATGATGTCTAAGTGGAAGCTCTTTACATATATAAATTAAAGCTGCTTTTGCTGTTGCTAATAAGCTAGGGGTTTGATTAAAATACCATCATTTTCTATCGTACCTGGATGTTCAGATAGACTCATCACAAATAACTCAGCGGTAAAGGTACAGCTTCTGCAGGGGTGATGACATTTTCCTTCTGCTTTCTGTGAATGTCTCTAAGCCTTGACTTACGGGACCTCTCCCGCTTGTGGTGCGAAGATAATTACAGCTGGTTGCACTTCTCGCCTTTGGCATCTTTTAAAATGTCTAACTCTGGCAGTGTTCCTGACAGCAGATTTGCACCGTGGCTTTTTTGTCAGCCACGAGCTCGAGCAAGGGCCCTGCCATCCCAAAGGCAGCCGGGCAGGAGCAATGTCTGGCCACTGTCAGCCCGTGGATGAGCTCGAGGGAAGCTCCTATCACCCTCTTGCCATTTTCTTGAGCCTTCCAGCCCACATGGTGTTCCGATATTTGACACACAAAACTGCACCTTTGAGTGGGGAGAGCGGAACTGCGTTCCTGGTTTTGCCCTTCTCTGTCACCTTTGCGAGCACCCCCAGATGGGGTTGCACAAGATTTCCCCAAGAAAAAGTCCTCTTCCCTGCTGGGGGAGTTTTGCTAGTTCCTCTTCTGGAAAATTACAGGCATCTGGATCCATGGCTAGGAGTCTTTGGCATAGAAATAAATTGAATCAAATTTTGCTGCTCTCATTGAGTAGGGAAATCACCTTTTATACAGCTCACAGCGCTCCCAAGTCACCTTCCTCAGTTTCTATTCAGGGATTTTATGCTCAAGACATCTCAGCTTCAAAAGAAATTCTTCTTAGAAAGAATGCAGCATTGTCTGGGAAGATAGGGGTACTCCCGCTTTGAATCTGTGCTGTGGAAGAGAGAAAGGTGAATGTTAGTTCTGTCAGAATGGCAATTGAACCAGAAGAATGGAAAAATGTTCACCTGATGCTGAGCCAAAAGCGTATCTTTAGGAATTCTTCTGTGAAACTCAAATGCTTTATTTAAACTAAAAGGAGATTTTTGGACTTAATTTCTGGACTATTTAATCCTTTTAGCTTTTTTCCACTTCAGATTTTGTTTAGATAAATAGTGTCATTTCAGAGGGATTTTTTGTTTTCATGTCAGAGAGAATGTGTAGGTATTTCTGAAATGAAATGTTATTAAGCAGCATTCAAACACAGTATTTCGATGTAATATACTCAGTACTTTTCAAGATCTCTTTCACCACAGATTTTTTAGTTCCTAGGGATGTTTTGCCCAGTTGAAGCAGGGGCTGGCCTGGGTCAGGCAAAGATGATAAGCAGAAAGTCTTTCCTAAAACAGTTAGGACAAAAGAGTGTTTTGAGACGCAAATCCTTCTTCCTTGACCAGTGCTGGAGGGAAGCAGTTGATTAAACGGTTTTTAGTGATGCTGGATGATGCTCTTCCCTATTGTACTTTTGGGAACTCTTATTTCTTATCTTCCAGGCCCGAGGAGAGATACAAGAAACTCACGCTGCTAAGTGGTATAACAAGGTGGCACGTAGTTATTTCTTGCCAGAGATACGTACTTTTCCTTTAAGGTTCCAAAGTTTCAATTTAATTTGTGACTGCCCTGTTCAGAGGTGAAAGGAGGGATGCCTGCGTTCAAGCCTAGCCTGTTTGCAACACTGAAGATCTTGCCTGCCTGAGTACAACCATCCCTGAGAAGTATAATTGTCCCGAACAATGCAGAGCTGGGCTCTCAGAGGACAACTGGTCTTGCTGTTAAAGACTGAGGCAAAGAGGGCACGCAGTACCTCAGCCTTTCCCTCAGCCTGGGTCACTGTATTTCCTCCTGCATCCAGTAGATGATGAACATTCTCCTTATCCCTCCTTTTGCTGTCAATGTATTTATAGAAACATTTTTAATTGCCTTTTATGGCAGTAGACAGATTAAGTTCTGGCTGGGCTTTGACCTCCCTAATTTTCTCCCTGCGCAGCCTCGCAAAATCTTTGTAGTCTTCCTAAGTGGTTTCTCCCTTCTTCCATAGGCCATAGACTTTCCTTTTCTTCCTGAGTTGCAGTCTAAGTTCTCTGTTTAGCCAGGCCGGTCTTCTTCCCTGATGCACATGCAGACAGTGCCACGGTGTTAAGAGCAGCACCCGCAGGGCAGCTCAGACACGTGCTTTTACAGAGCGTGAGGTCTGACTTCGCCATCAATTGCCTGCCTTGGCAGTATTTCTTCTAAATTGCCTTTTATCTGCTTTTCTCTTCCTAAATCACTGTTGCAATTGTTCATAGTTTAATTTGGCTGTGTTTAATTTGTATTTATACAGCTTTCTTGCACTAAATAACCACAGATTTATATTAATTATCGGAAAACAATAAGAAAAAGAATTGGGGAGAAAAGGAATCGGCTATGAAATTATCTATTCGTAGCGTCGGTTTCCTGTATAATACCAATGAGTTTTTCACTTGCCTAGATAAAGGTATTTTATCCTTCTCGTTCTTGTTTGTTTTCTTGCATCAGAACTGTGTTTTCCTTTCCTCCCCTCTTCTGTGTATGTAACATTCCAGTTCCAGTTTATTGCATTGGAAGAGGAACGGTTCAAACGCAGTCTTGCCCTAGCCTGAGCCTCTGTGCTATTTGGAGGGCAGGATTTGTTGGGTAAATGGATTAGTGTTTCTCTTTTTGCTGTCCAGGGCTGCATCAAATTGCCACTAAAATCATAAAAGCGAAAATCTTTGGCAGTTAAAACTACATATTTTTGGGCTTGCTGCCTTTTGCATAAGACATGTGGGAGCTCTAGGTGTTATCTGAAGTTTCAGAATCTTACCAGATTTGTTTTCAGATTTTTAATAAAGGGATGGACTCCATTTAGGAAGCAAGTTTATTGTCACCCAGCAATGGCCTGTTTGTCACTGTGTGCAAGAGGATTCTAAATCTGCACTTTAGAAGATAAGAATGAATAGAAAAGCTACTGATTGTGCTCCCTTTGCCTCCAGAATTGTGTCCAGACATCTGAGCTATAGGAACAGGGAGATAGAAGCAGATCGAACTCTTATGGTTTATCAACCCCTTTAGCGTGCAGCATTTCAAGTAAAACCTTAGCGTTCCGCTACCTTACTCCTGTTCCACATCTGCTTCCCGTCCTCACTCGCATGCTGCTCTTAGCTTTGCTACAGGAAACACACAGCAGCACTTTGACCAGCAACACTGCTACAGACTCTTTCATTTAACCAAGAGCAATTGCAAAATCGGACTGTGTCTGCCAGGCAAACACACAGTCCAGGTCAGAAATAGGTTAATTAAAAGGAGATAAGTGAGGCAGGAAGTCCTGAAATAGATAATACTAGTTGGCATGGTCTTGACTTTGAAACTTACTGAAGAGTTTTCCTTTTCAGACAGTTTCCTTTCCTTTTCTAAATCTTATTCTTGTGGGCAAGAAGGAGAGGAAATGTAATTGAATGAGGTTAAGTGGCATTTAATTCACATTTTTCCTCTTTCCAGCTGTATGCCTATTACTCCTTGTGTTGAAGTCAGTGCTCTTGCACTTGGTGGGGACAGAGCCAGAGCCTGAATAAAGAATTGAATGCAGTCCAGTGAAAAGTGCCTCATATGAAATTTCAAAATTGTGTTGACGCTGTGTGCAGCAAACTCAACATTTAACATGGGTAAAAGACTACGTGTGCTAAAGCACAAACCTGTGCATCTGCTTAATTAAAGCCCCTAGAGTCAAGGCAATGGGAAGAAGGGAAGAAAGCCTGAAGCAGCTTGATGTGTTTTGCCTGAAGATGACAGGAGGCAGCATAAAATCTCTCCCAGGTCCTGCCACACCTTTTTCAGGGGCGGGATCTATGCTTGCAAATCCATAGCCAGTTATATCTTGGCTTATGCAGGCACCCATGTGCAAGTGTCCTGTCAGGTTTACCTCGTACACCCTTAAACTTGCTCATTACTGTGGTAACAAGTCGTCCTTAGCCCTCCTGTTGCACAGAGAGAACATTTTTCTTCTTCTTCAAGTGAGACATGCCCTTACTTTGGTGACATAGCTGACTGCCTGGAGGTGTGGGTGGCCTATACAGGTGGCTCAAAAATCGTTACAAAAAGCTATGAATGAAAAGAGTTTCCAAAGTGTATTTTCAGGGGGATGCAGCATGTGAGCAGCAATCACCTGTGGTATGGGGGCAGGGATCAAACAGCAAAGCATGAGGTGCACCCTGCATCAGGGTGTTAGGACACTGATGGCCAATTCACAGTCTTATCAGACCTGACATAGTCTTGCCAAGATGTTGCTGTCCTGACTGGGATGTCAATACTCTCTGAATTGTATAGGATTTGTTAGGCCTGCTGAGACAATGAAGAGGTGCTGTCTGCCCGATTGCCAAATCCAACCTGCCTTGCATCGTAGATATTTCAGCCGTGAGGTTTAGACTGGAAAGCTGTAACTCCCTCAGACACATGGAAATGAAGAAAAGAATTTCTTTTTTCTAGAAATCAGATGCTCTATGAGGTGAACTCCCCATGACTTTTTGGCAGTATGAGGTATGTTTTTTGCTGAGATGTGTTCTTCACCTATTGACTACGCTTCCTACGAAATTACAGGTACGTTTAACAGGAAATTGACCAGATTTCACTAACAATTTTCTCATTTTCCCCTTTGGAGAAGGATCTCACAATACGTAGTGATTGGGCAATAGAATGACAGAAGAAATTCAATGTCAATAGATGCAAAGTGATGAAAAAAAACCCCCTAGCTGCATACAGAATGACCGTTTCTGAATTAGCTTCTAATGTTCAGGAAAGAGATCTGGGACTCATTACCAGTAAGTCCCTGTGAAAATCAGTTCATTGCTCAGTGGCGGTCAAAAAGATTATTTGAAATTATTAGGAAAAGAATAGAGAGCAAATGGAAAAAAATTAGTTATGCTATGACATAAATTAATGACGCATCTGCATCCTGGATACTATGGAGTGAAGTCATCAGCACGACTCAGAACACAGAGCTGAAAGTGGCCCAGAAAAAAGAAGAATCAGGATGAGTGAATGGAGAGGTTTTTGTGTGAGGAAAGGTGAAATATCCTTGGTATTTTCAGCTGGGGGAAGAGATGAAGCCTGATAACATCATGAATGGTAATGGATAGTTGAGGAAAGAGATTAATTATGATTCCTGACAGTATAAGAATACAGGCTGATGAAATAATCAGCTAGGCGTTTAAAACGGGAGCACTTCATCACCCAGCATGTGGTGAAGTTGTGCAACTCATGGCCACGGGATGTTATGGAGACCAAAATAATAAATGGGTTCAAAAGCTGATGGGGAAAATTTGCACAGGATAAAGCCATCACGTTCTGTTCAAAACGATGTTCAGGATGAACCCTTCAACTCAGCAATCACTATGTCAGTGAAGACCAGAAGCTGGAAGGTGGGGGAGGGTCAGTCAGTGTCTGCATTACTCCTCCTGTGCTTCACTTGAGTGTTTCCTTCTGATCACACCTGGGGTATAGAGTCAGGTGAATCTTTGCTTTTCCATGTAATGACAGTACGGCTGTTCTTCTGTTATGCTTTTCTGTCATTAAAATTCATGACTGAAGTATTTATTTATTTTTATTTGTATGCTTTTCCACATCTCCCATCACCTTATCATGTGGATGACCTAAACATATCCATGAGTTTGTCCCTCACAGGTCTTCAAAATGGCAGAGAATCACAGAATCATCTGGTTGGAAGAGACCTTTAAGATCATTGAGTCCAGCCGTAGAAACAGCCCAGTCCCTGTTTACCAGGAGATCCTCACCCTGAAAAGAGTCTGCTGGGCTGGGAAGGGCCCTTTGAGGCTGACTGCCATCTTTCTCCTCCTCGTACTCTGTGTGGTGCCCTGAAGAAATGGCCATGCAACACCTCCCCGTGCCAGCCCTTCCCCTGCCAGCTCTCCCAGAACCGACCGCCTCTGGGCTGCATCCAGTCTCTGTGACTAAGGCACTGTGAGAGAGGAAAATAAAACTCCTCAGCGTGGCAAAGCCCTCACGTCCTTAGTTAACACTGAAGCAAAGCCTGCCCGTGGTTTGGTGCACATCCAGCAGCCCATCTATGGAGGAGGCAGGAGCTGGATCCAACCCTTTTCTGGCTTGGATAGTAACGTGTAATTACAGTTGTCAGTGCAGGACACCTAATATATCCTTCTTCAATCTTCTTCTTTCCCCCGGTGTAACTTTTTCTTCTATTTAATGTGTGGTAATTCGGGGTTTTTCCCTTCATAGCAGTTAGTTTCCCTGCATAGTCCCTGACCACATCTGCTTTTGAGTGGAACATCTGGTTCTAATGTGCGCTCTAGAAATGTCACTGTCTGCAATATTCCACTTTTCTCCCAAATGTTTTTTCCTCTTGTGTTTGCCCAGAACAGCTTGTAAGCTGATCACTATCTGAAGCAACAAAGGTTCCATTTCAGAATAAAGACTTGAAAAGCCACATAAGTGATTTCCCAGAACTTGGAGCAGTTGCAGGAGAGGCAGTCTCCAGCCTGGCCATGCACACAGGAACACTGCA
>NW_010415824.1:69585-69900 GCF_000710305.1 Buceros rhinoceros silvestris | reverse complement strand
CTTTTTTTCTCCTTACTGGCTTTCCCTACTGCTCCTGCCAGTTACCGTAACTGCAGAGCCAACCTCAGCTCATTTCCTTCCTGGTAATGCCACCTAGCTATCTTCTCATTGTCTCAGTTCTCCTTCACATCTAGCCAAGCCAGTTCAAATGTTCAGAGGAGCAAATACTGCTACCCAGTTCCTTCTGTTGTTTCTCGCTGCCACTACAGTTGCTTTTTCAGAATTATTAGCTTAGGAGCTGTCACGCATTATGTGATTAAACAAACCTTCACCTACTTACAAGGGGAGTACTGCTCTGCATAAAGAGGCTGTGTA
>NW_010415824.1:69010-69394 GCF_000710305.1 Buceros rhinoceros silvestris | reverse complement strand
GGAATGTTTAATGTATGCTCAGGCATGGGAAATGGGAAAAACCAGCTGAGCTCCAGAGAAAACTGTGTGCACTTCTGGTATGTTTGCAATACGGATGATGTAAATAATACACGACTCCTGGAAGGAGCGTAGGAATATATAAAGTTTTATGTAGGGTAGCACTACACACACGTGGGAGATTCAGATGCACCTAGTAATCATGGGCTGGATGCCAAACAGTGCAACGGTGCACACTGTAAACGGGGGCTCAGGGATTGAATTACTTGAGTAATTAAAGTCGATTGTGACTCACATGCTGAAAGGGTAGATTGTGCACTGCCACAAGCCACCAAGTTATTTAACTTTGGAAAAACAAACCTCCTCAGTGGCGGGGGGGGGGGGGTT
>NW_010415824.1:57978-68833 GCF_000710305.1 Buceros rhinoceros silvestris | reverse complement strand
AAAAGCCAAGCCACAGGCAAATATGATCATGGGTTTTAGGAGTTTGCCTGAACAGGGTTGTCTTACTGGCCAATCTCTTCATCGTTATCATACAGTGTGCAGAAATAGACCATGATTCAAACACATGAAAAAATGTAGCTTAATCATTTAGGGCGCTCACTTGAGAAGTGAACAAACCCACACATGCTTTGAGGAGTCTTCTGTCCAGCCACGTCTGCGCTGGCAGCTGTGCGAGGTGAAGTTCCTCTTGTGAGGTGCTCCCATCCATCCCTGGGTGGGCACAGGAGTCATGCTGGGTGGAAGACCCTGGGGTTCAGGGAGCTAAGGCTGACACCTCACTCAGCTCCCAAGAGCCTGCCTCAGATTTCTGTCCTGAAAACATACTGGTTTTCTCTCTGGAGCTGGAGACTTGCTTCTCCTGCTCTGCTCTTTGAGACACATCCGGGATCTGGTCTCTTTCCATTCAGCTGCCCCGTCTCTTTGTACAGACACTCTCCCAGACCCCTTCTCTTCTTCATTAAAAAACAGAAAGTAAAAGAGGAGGTGCTAGCTCAGCATTTGCCTCCCACTCCCAAATTCATAGTGTTCCTGCCTCCTCTTGGCTCAGAAAACACGCCGAGTGCCTGTTTCAGTGTTAGGATCTGCAGCTATCCTTTCTTCATCTGCTTATTCACCCGTTTAATGCTTAGCATGACCATAAATGTTTGCCACATGGACGGGCCCATCTCTTGATATTTTAATCTGGCCTGAGTTTTGGGTTAGTAATAAGCAATAAGAACAATAAGAAAAAAGTTTGTCACACTTGAAATAAAAGAGAACTAACTTTTTTAATTCCCCCAAGGCCATATTCCTAATATAGCTTCTTGGACACCTAAGGAAATGCTTACATTTAGATTTTCTCCTGAATATATTGAAGTGATGCCAGTAGGACAGAGATTCCCTCTGTAATAATTTGCATGATTTTGATGCTGCTTAGCACATGGTAAATATGAAGAAATAGAGGAAAATTATTTGTGTTGCTGGAAGTCAAGAGAAATTTCAATAATTTTACAAAACATGTCTGGAAAACTAGCCAGCTAGTCACACCAGAGAGACCTTGCTCACCTTGTGTAGCAGCCAGCAGCCTCTTTGCAACCTCCCCAGAAACGTCTCAGCCTGAAGTCTGGTCTTTGGTGGTTGCTGCATGGATGCTGCATACAGCCTCTGGAGCAAAACAGCTGCTCTGCTGTACCGTCACCTTCTCCTGGCAGCTTTGGGAGCAGAGTGGCTGTGGGAAAGAGCTTTCACTGCAATGGAGAAAAACAGGGGAATTGGCTGAGAGAGCTCTGAAGGAGGAGGGATGCCACATTTTGGTGTTTTCTGAGGCTGCGTGACCTTCTCTTTGATATAAATAATCCAGCATACAGTTATGAAGCAGACACTGGTTTCATCTGCTGCTTTCTCAGGCAGTCACAGAGATCACAACTCTAGGTCACCCACACAGCGCAGCTGTGCAGTGCTCAAACAATCTGGCCCTGGGATCCATGCGTGGAGGGAAACCCCATGAGGGGTGGGCTGCTGCCAGCACCTGCCTAGGAAATATATCTCAGAAGTCAGAGGGATCAGGTTAGAAACTGAAGCAATTTAATGACCATCTTTTGTAAGAAATGCTGCAATAGGTAATTTTGTCCTTGTTTACTAAAACTGTTCTTTGACCTGAAAAGAAAAATCTCATTTTATAGGAATAGTGGTTTATGGAAAAGGTATTTTGAACTCATTTAGACATAGCCAGCAAAATTTAATTATAGATAAACACTTACTTCAGCACTTTTTATTCATATTTTACTCCCTCCTCTGAAAGTGTGGTGGGTCTGAGTCAGCAGGATGCGCAGCTGACTCCAGCCCAGGAAGGAGGCTGGGCAGAGCAGGCTGCAGCCTCCAGATGTTGTGCACTATTTTATTTTCAGTGGCCTTTTGTAACCATCTTGGAGACTGGGTGATTAAAGACTTTTTTTTTTTTTAGAAGGATAATCTAGACAAAAATGACTAGGAACAGTACAGTTTCTGATGGTCTGACTCAACAGTATCTGAGAGATTATTGAAGCAGGCAGGTGTCCAGGTTTCTTTGAGGAAAATATTTTAAGCTGTTTTCGTAAGGAGGAATGGCCATAAGAGCAAAGCTGGCTTATTGTGAGGGAAATGGCACAAATCGAAACAAACAAACATAACACAAAAAAGGAGGGAGGGAGATTTTGATATCAGCTTTGAACTGTCCTTTCTGAGCAGAGTAAAAGGTTGGTGTCTTGGACATGGGGCTGATATTTTGGAGGGAAAGGAAGTGAAAGAAAGAAGGAAACCTGCACCTGGGTACGGAAACGGGCTTTTGCTGCGCTGGGGGAAAGGATGACAATGCATTGGAGGGGTGGAGGGGAATTTGTCTCTCTCCAAAATGCACCACATACATTCTACATCATGCTCTTAAAACACTAGAGGTGCATACGTTTTTGACAAAAGTCTTGTTATTTTACCTGTCATCCTGATTTATGCTTCCTAGAAAACAAAGAGCTGCAGCTGGAAGAGAAAAGCCATATGGCAGACTATTGCCAAACAAACAAACACATGCAATACAGATGCCAAACAGCTTTTGTATAAACAAAAGGAGCAGAAAAACACCCTTTGATATCTCTGCATGCTTTCATGAAAGAGTATTTACCTGACTTTTGTCCTCCCTTTAATCCTTCTGAGTAGACTTGTCCTATTAGAACCTGTGCTTGAGGTATTTCCTAACACATTCAGGTTTTATTAAGATCACATTTTACAGGGATAAATAGGGCTAATCCTGTGAATAACTCTGGAACTGGCATTAATTGTAAATGTGGTAACTGTATTTTACACAGCTAAAATATTGTGAGATTGGCAGCACCTGGCTGGGCAGGGGGCGGGGACTGTCACACCTCAGAAATAGCCCATACAAAGGGCCCCCATCAATTGGGACTAAAATCTGTGTCCTGCTCACACAGTGCCTGCTCTTACCTTGGTCCTGCGATGGCAAACTCTGGAGTAACCCTTATTCAGGCAAGCAGGACTTTGCTTATTTTGGGTCTGCTGGGTGGAAGGTGTGGGGAAGCTCCTCACCAACCTGCAATTACAGTAAGTGTTACTTACTCAAGGAAATAACTGCCATATAATTTTAAAAGCCCTAGAGCAACACTGGACCTTTTGGTAGAAGTAAATGAGGAAGGAAATACAATTATCTCTCTAGCTTTTATTAAAGAGGGAGAATGCATTCTCTCAGTTGTGGAAGTGTTTAGTCTAATGCAGGCTGCTGAACACACCAGATGCGACTGCATCCAGGTGGTGCACGTGTGCGTGGCAACACACACACAGTGCCGGGCACTACAGGCAGCACCAGAGCCGCATGCTGAAATGGAACTGGAGGCTTCAGGAAGAAAAATGGCTGGATGAGGACACTAGGACAGCCGGTATTGGGAATAGAGAAGCAATCTGGTGTTGAAAGCAGAGGAGACAGAAAACCTAGGGGTTTGGAAGCACAGTCTGATGGGGCAGTTGCACAAGCCAGTGGAGCAGCGCAAGGGGCTGGACACCTATAACAGCCAGGAGGGCATCCAGGGCTGCCTCTTGTCACTCCTGAATTCCTTTGCTCCATGTTCCCCTGCTTGCAGAGAAGGTCTGTGAATGCCTTAGTAAAGTGTTTGTTTTAGTCCCCTCTAAAACTTACAAATATTGAAGGAAACTTCTTACTGTCCCTGCCAGCCACCCTCAGTTCCTGAAGGCAGAGATCTGGATCAAGGACTGAGCTGTGGCTCCAGGTTCTTCACACTCGGTGTTTGCTGATCCAACTCCTCATGTTGCAGCTAATATATATTTAAAATAGGAGATTGCATGTTTCTTGCTCCCCATCCCCCTTTTTGCCCACATGAATCCACACAAACATGCTTAAGCGGGATGCTCAGCCTGCACAGACAGTCCTCCCCAGGTCTGGAAATGTGTGAGCACCTGAAAGCAGCTGCTGGCCCTGTCACAGGACAAATCTGCCCCCTTGTCTGCCACAGCACTCAGCCGTAGCCGTGCCAGCCAGATTCTTCACTACTTCACTACTTCTTCAGAAACACCTGAGCTTGGCTATACCTGGCTTTATTTCTGTCTGCATTGAGGACATCTACTGCAAAAAGGGGTGGTGATGGGTTATCTGTATGTTCATCCATGATAAAATGAGTAACGTAATAAAAATTTGTCATGGATGTGGTAGGTCTTATTCCACACGGGAGAACTTGTGTTAATTGATTGTGTTAATCACATCCTCCCCTATTCATCTTAATCCCTACATTTAATTTTATTTGGGTCATGCAGTTCCCTTGAGCTGTGCTTGATCTGAGTGCAGTCAGACTCAGTTAAGTTTCTCAACATGCCAAGGGGAGTAGAAGAATGCACTGAGAATACGGCTCAATCTGAAGTAGAAAGGACAGAAGGAAGAAAAAGGAAAAGAAATCTAGATGCAAAACCCGATATACTGTCCTGGAGCTTATCATGAAAATACTAAATAGCTATGCCTGTTTCAGGAAGTAAAACAAATGAGAGCAAATTTTCTCACTGGGGGCTGTGAGGTAGCGGTGTCTGCTCCCATACTGCTGCGTTTTCTCCTCCTGGGGAGTGTGTACTCTTCCCCGTACAGTTGAACAAGGGCAGCCACGGCTCGGTGCTGCTTCTGGACCATGCATGGACATTGCGTGGCAGAGTGCTAATGGGCATGAACCTAAACCATACCAGAGCGTGCTGACCTATAAACTTGTTAGACATTCATTGGTGGTGCTTGAGCCAGGGCCATGGCCCTGTTTGGTTTGGTAGTACCGATGTAGCTCATGGGTCTCCAATCTGTAGGCAGTACAGTTCTATTTCGTAAAGTTCCTGTGCTTACAGGAACTTTATAGGATGCAATAAGGGGAGGCTGCTAGACGGGAATTTCAGGTCCATCTTCGAAACCCGTCACTCTAGCAACTTCAATTCAAATTCTTAATATTACTTTAATATAGCTTTTCGTGATATAATTTGCTTTAACCTCAATTTTGGATTGAGGGACATTAGCCCAGTAAAATCCTGGCGGAACAAAACCCCTCTCTAGTCCTTTTTATCATCATTTTTTAAAAGTACGATTTAAATCAGGGATTTGGAGTAGGTACTGTTACCCTTGACAATATGTTGGCAATCATTTGTGATGAGGCAAATAGACATTCAAGCTGGGCAGAGAACAGCTGAAGTAGAACCTCAAGAGATTATAAAAGAAACCTGCTGATGTGCAGGTTTCTGACTTTCCGGTGTCAGCATTAAGCGACACTATTCAGGTTAAACAAACCTTTTTCTGAGTGCTATAAAGCTTTGCTTCCGAATGCCTTTTTGTAGCTGGTGAGCAAGACATGAGAATTTGTGTACGTAGATACAAAGTCATGTGGCTAATCAGTATGCTGGAATATTAATCACCCCTGCCCCCCAAGTTCAGCTGGTTGCAGCAATCAATCAATTTATAATGCAGCTCTAAAAGCACAAAACTCTGGGTTTATAGACCAAGCACATGTTGTCACATATCAAGAGGGGGTAAGCAAAGCAATAGCTTAATGAAGCGCTGATTACAGCCATCTCCCTGGGTTCTGGAGTCCAAACATGGGTGGCACATGTGCTAACCGTGTGTGCTCTGCAGCATGGGCACAAGAGACCAAGCAGCGTCTTGGCAAGGGCTTTCTTCGTTCTCAGACGACAGAGCAGGGAAGACTTTAAACAATACAGTGTTCAGTAATTTCGTAAGTCTTAGAGATGTTGATATCCATGCAGCTCCGATGGAAATACCCCTCACTGAGCAGTCCTAGTTGATTTCCTGTCATGAAAGCTCAGCAATGTCCCTTGTTAAATAGACTCTGACACTTCACACTATCTCAGCCTCTCTGTTGCCCTTGTTAGGCACAGGCTCCCTCTCCAATTCCCTCCCATGGGGAGGGGATGCTTCTGCCCAGCTGGCTATGAGCTCACCAGCAGGACAGGTTTCCTGCAGATGCCCTGTGCTCTCATCCCACAGCAGAACTTCACTTTGGAAGTCACTGTAGAGCTGCACTTCCTTTGTTTAGAGGTACACGATGCTGAGTCCCAATGTACTCAACATATTTTGCAGAAACTTCAGAAACTCAATGATTTCTAACTTTAGCAAGTTGCCTTTACCGATGATGTACTTACTCCTGTTCTCTTGTTCTCCTGTTCTCCAGGCAGGTCTACTAATACAATGATAACACTTACTCCTTGACCCGTTCATAGATCGATAAGCAGGCTGGCACCAGGTCTAGTCTCCCTAGAACAGTGACATACATTATAGCACAATGCAAGAAATTCCTAAGGATCTGAGCAGTTCGTATAATCCCAGTGCAATTAATATAAATATGCTTCAAGATATTCCTTGTGTTGTAGCAGATTAATTTATTTTTATTAATATATCGCACCTTTGAATGTTGTAATCACATCCTAGCTCCAGGAAAATGCTGCTCCAAAGCCCTTAAAGTGTTCTGTTAATCACAATTCTATTACTGAGATTGATGAACTTAGAGAGTAAGGGGGGACAGCATGAGACTGGTGAAGAAGAATTTACAGCTACAATATTGTCTGATTTTCCAGGGGAATCAGTTGCACTACAAGATCTAGGATAATTTTTTTCACCTGGTAACATCAGATTAGAAGACACTCACCTGTTGGCGTACAGTGTGTGAAATTCAAAGCGGAGGTGTTTTGAGTAAGGAAAGAGTTACGGGAGTTTTCCTACAGAAGAACCTATGAGCACCCTACGGACATTTTTTGAAGTAGACATCTACCTGTTCCAGCTCTTTAAATAGTAACGCTGGAGGACTTGCCAGCTTCTCTAGGCCATGAATTGGCATGAGAGACAGACAGCAGCATTCCTCAACCTGGTATTTTACCCTCCACTGTTCCTGCAGGTGCCCTGGGACAGCAATCACAGAATCATCTGGTTGGAAGAGAACTTTAAGATCACTGAGTCCCACCATTTACCCTGTGCTGTCAAAGTCCCTCAACCATGTCCATCCGCACCACATCTACACATCTTTTAAACATCTCCAGGGATGGTGATGCCACCACCTCCCTGGCAGCCTGTTCTAATACTTCACAACTCTCTCTGTAAAGAAGATTTTCCCTGATAGCTAACCTAGATCTCCTTGTTGCCTTCCTACCTGGAGCCTGAGCTCGTGATCAGCCCTTGCCCTGGCAGAAAGCAGGTGACAGAGTCTTTCACCCAAAGCTGTTCAGGACATCTGTGGTAGTGGTGCAGCTTCTTGCACTGGGCTGGGCCTGTCTCCACTACAAAGTATTCCTACACAAGACTGTAGATAAGGAATTCTATGCTATTTTATATGCTTCATTTACAGGTTTCCTTCGTTTACCACTTTTATGCTATGAGTTCTGGTTAGTGCTCAGTGCCGATCTAGAGCTCATGCCTATGAGAAGGTCAAGGGTCTTCATTCACTACCTTTGTAAAAATTCAAACCACTGTCTTGCCAAAATGGCTTTGGAAATAATGGGGTTGGTTTGGGGAAGGGTGGAAAAGCAAAGCTATTACTAAAGGTCTATTTGGCAGGGTGAAAAGATATTTTCAGAAAGTCAGGAGAAAGTTGTTATTAAAACAATACATTTTTCTGGATCTTCTCACTGAGTTTTTGATTTCTGAAAAGCAGTTTGTAATGACATGGAGAAAAATGCAAGAAGGAAGTTCTGACTAATCCTATAGCCAAATGTGGATATGTTGGCCTTCTGCGATAAAAACCTTGTCTCCTTCTTTCCCTGACTCCCCTTTTCCCTTCCTTCTCCTTCTCTCTCTCCATCCTGAGCACTGGTACCACCGTAGTTCTCACAACTGTGCAAATTCCTGTCCAGCCACAGTTTCAAACTAGACCCAACCAGACAATGACATAGTAATGTTAAAACAACGGTCTTTGAATTTTGGCTGAGCTCATTAAAAGAAAATAATTTTAAAAGTACTTTAAAAGCATTAGTGGATTCAGTCTAGACAACAACACAACAAATAGTGTTTTGATTTACTTACATCTCTTTTTGTAATGACTTTTGCATAGAAATGGTTTCTAATTTAAAGCAGGAAAATCACCAGCTATGTCAGTATAATTTGCATCAATTAGTCACACAGAAGTTGGTGCAATTCTATTTTGATCATGCAAAAATGCAATAGCCTAAGGGTGTCTCTAAAGGGGGACTAACACGCAGCCATAATACATTGCTAAAAATACCTCATAGGTGAGCGTATCTGCATAGGCGAGAGAACTCCTGCTCCCTGAGGAGAAAGGTATAGAAGTTATCTTAACGAGTAAATCTGCGGAGGTTTTTATTTTGAAGTGTTTAACTGGTTATTTCAGTAGCAACCTAAGACACATTCAAATATGAGGATATTCTTGTCGAAAATATAAAAAAGACCATGGCAAGAAGAACATGTACAATAATCAAGTATAAGCAAACGTTACAATTATAACTTTTTTCTGCCTAGCAATTCCCCACATACGGCTGAAGACATTATTCTGGTAAAGTACAGCAGTTTCTACTCAAAGCAGATTTCAAGACTGTGAAAGGTAACAGAGTTGGCCCTAGCTTTTTCCCCTGCTGGCCACCTCTAGACACTGGCCGACCACATGCCATGGAAGGGTCAGTCCTGCAAACGCTCACCTCCTTGTGCCTGTTTGGCCAACGGGAGGACTGATGATTTAGGCTGTTTCTACACATTGCTTTAAAAAACCCCAAAACAGCAGCCAGGGAAGCAGAAGCAGTGATGGATCTGCGGGCAGGTGGAGTTCATTCCCTGTTATTGGGCTCTTTATGTGTTTCTCACAAATATCACACACTTTACTCATTTTTTACTTAAAGCCCTACCATGGGCAAACACGCCCTTAACCTTTCCAGTTTGTTCCCTTCTTCTGAACGTATGAATTCACAGTTACAGATTGGTGCTTGCAAGAGCAGTGGTGAAGAACAGAGATGCCATTCAGGGGATGTAGCTAGTCGCCAGCTGTTGCCAAAATTTAGTAGACTATCGCATGGCAGTATTAATTCACAGTTATGTAGTGTCAAACTCTTGCCTCGTCCATGTGAATGCAGGTATGTTGGTTGTAACAGTGTCACTACTCCTGTGACAAAACCATTGGGCCCTAGAGGGGTCAGAAACACTCTTCTTAAGATAGGGACATGCTTGTAGCTCTTGGGAGGAAAGAAAGCAGTGTCTTTCTCCTCATTATTCAGAAACATTCCACCCTTCTCTTTCTTATTTGCTATGTAGAGAACCAGCAGTTTTTTGGTGCAGATACAATTGCAGTTTTGGTTTTGATTAGTACTACCTGGAAATTGGATCGGAGCCCCCAAAGGGCAGGATGGCCTATGTGGCAGCTCTCTAGAGTCTGAGTGGCTACAGTATGTCTGTCTATATGGAAAATGTTTTTTAAAACATGCTTGCTATGAGGACTAAATGGCAACATGGGCTGTCTGCCAATAACCTCAAATCTGTAGTGAGAGGTAGTTCAGACTGCCTGCAAGCCAAGCTCTAGCCTTTCTCTTCTATATAGGCTGCTGATTTCTCTGTGATTTACTAAGGGTAGGTACAAAGTGTATTTTATTAAGGTAACACCATCCACTAATGATCCAATCATGGTTCTTAAAGCAAAATGCCAGCATTTTACTCACTGGCTTCCCAGCACCTTTCAGGCCTGATTTTAAACGTGATATACTGTGGCGAGTACAGGTCTTCCTCACTGCTGGTAACTCGCAGCAGTAAGTTCATTGCCAGATTTAGCTGCTGCTCTCCATGTATCACCAAGTACTTTGCAGCAAATTCATTACCGGAAGGCTGCTGTTTGTCCTTGCTGCATTTCTCCAGCTTATCTAAATTGTTGAAATAGTTGAGCAAGAAGCACTTAAAAGTGCAAGTCCAAGAGTATCAAGCTGAGTGTCCGCTGGCTGGTAAACAACAATGCGAGTGACATTTACCTCTTGCTTCTTATCAAGTTCTGTAACAGATGACGGAACATCTCCTTGAGAAAGCCCTTGCTGTTCTCTCTGAAAGTGAACCTGTAACTACTGAAGTCAGGCACTGGAGGTGTTTCATGACCTGTTCTAACAGCTGCTACGTGTGGGCTTAGAAACCTGTAGTTTGAAATAAATTTGAGTGTTGCTCCTAACAGTGCTTGGAGGAGATCCTCGGAGACTCCAATCCCACTGCAGCTTTTAGACGAACTGTGTTGAATGGTAACGTCATATCATGGTGTGAGGGAAAGCAAACGAGTCTTAAAGGAGCTGTAGAGTGGCCCAACTCAACATTTAATATGGAAAATGAATAAATGGCTAACCTGTGTGCATGGTATATATTTGGAAGCCTTCAATGCTGGCATGTGAAATCTCTGTGAACTCAGAGATGAAGGTGTTAAAGCCTGGCACAAGTATTTGGCCAGTCAAGTTAGGAACTTTGCCCCCCACCTCCTACTGTTAGTCCCCACTGTTGGTCATGTCTGTAGTCACATCCTTTGTTTGTACAGCTCATGATAGTAATTTCTGTGATTGCATAAGATGTAGCTTTCAGGTTGTAAGGACTGAGCATGAAGCGGGTGGCTCAGCTGCCCTAACAGTGGGCTGCTGCTGACATGAACGGCCCCACTCTCCTTTCCCCCCTCCAAAGACAAAACTGCTTGCTCCAGCTGCTTCATTTGTACTGGGACTGCTTTATGTCTGACTCCGTGATATACCATTTAGGGAGTTCTGCAAGCAAACTGTGCACTGAAGGGCTGTTTGGCCTAGGGTGGCTGCTCACAGGGTCATG
>NW_010415824.1:42044-57853 GCF_000710305.1 Buceros rhinoceros silvestris | reverse complement strand
GTCATGTCAAAGCTGGCGGTATGGAAAGGGGTGGGGAAGTGCTGCTGCGGAGGATGAGGATAGATATACCCTTTTTGGCAGCAAAGATGTTTCATCACAGTGGATATAGGTTTAAATGTCTCCCTGGAGTGCAGGGAGCATCTCCTCCACAGTGAGCCCATGGGCTGCTTGCAGGGAAAATGACTAACCTGGTGGTAATCCTCTGTGTTCGTGCTCAGGAAAGCTTGGAGTTCACTGGCCACACCAGTGGCGATACCAGGCTGTGTCTGGCCTATGCTCAAGGGATATCCACGTTCCTTAAGACAGGTTGTAAGAGAGAAGAGTCCCTCAGGTTGCATGATAAAATTGAGTCTCTTGATGAAAGAGAGTTGATCAGCTGCAGGTAACAACCCGTGTGATGTCAATACCTGAACAACCTGCAGAGAAAGAAGGGGACTGCAGGAACGGGAGCATTCCCAGGGCAGCATCCTGTTCTGTGCCTTGCCTAAGGAGCTGGGAAGCTGGGAAGCTATTTGAGTTCAACATTAACGGCTCAGGCTTTCGAAGCTCTTGTGGCTCTTGGAGCTGAGACAGGCCCTGACAGCACTTCAGCTGGATGAAATAGAGAGAGCAGCAAGTGGCGCCAAGCCAGGATGCAGTTAGCTGGGAGAGTGTGCTTCCTTTTTATTTTTATAAATTTGTTCCAAGACTGTTTTATTAAGCTTATTCTTTCATTACAGAATGCTGTCTAGTTTTCATCAGGGTTTCAGGCTGACTGGCGAACCATTCCACCCACATGGAAATGTTGATTCCAAATGTCTGCACTAAAGCCACTGAGCCTGCCACTGTCACCTCTTCCCCCTAACAAGCACAAGTTGCCCTTGTGAAGAAGAAAAGTAAGTCCTCTGGCACTAAACATCAGGCAAAGAACAACGACCCCACAGACAGCTCTGATGATGACATAGGACCAAGCAAGTCTCAGAAGCATCCAGGAAAGTGTTCAGGAAAGACCCCAGCCTCAGCGACTCCAACTGCACAAGCGTCTCAAGGACCCTCATTGCAGGGTGAGTCCTCAGACCAAGAAGAGCTAAACACTCAGCTTCACCCCAGAAAGGACTTAAGCAGTATTAGAAAGGAGTTTAGCAAGCGTGATGGGGAGTCGTTCACGATGTGGTTGCTTTGCAGCTGGGATCACGGAGGTGATAACATAGATTTAAGAGGCAAAGAAGCTAGACAGCTCGGAAACGTAGCCCGGGAAGGAGGTATCGATAGAGTGGTTGGGAAAAATGTAAAAATGTGGCCAAAGCTCATAAAATACACTCCACAGAAATTATCTGAAAAAGCAATAAAACACCTCTGCAACACATTTCCTTGACTGTCTTTGTCTTTACAGGCTTCAAAACAAAGGAGCCTTTTTTCATGCAGGTTACACTATTTCGGTCTTCATGTCTGATGGGCCTCTCAGCTGACAGACCTAGAGCCTTGTGGGTTTCTCTTTACAGAGAGAAGGGTTGACAAGAGGGCTGATGTGGGCCGGGATTCTCAACTCTTTCTGTTTTCCGTATTATTGACCATAAGCAAATATTGAAAATCAGTATGTTGACAGAATGGGCAGAAGGATATTTTGAACTTGACTATTGGGAATTTTTTTCTTGAATGCTTCTCTTACAGAAAAAAAGAGAAGCATCAAGTGGTATAAAAGTTTTCAAAATCTTTTGGAGATGCAAGTTAGTAGATTAATTGTAAAAAAATATTTTCATGCTTTGTATATCAGGGATTTATCTTTGACAAAAGAATAAATATAACTTTTATTTTATATTTTCTTCACATTGTTTTGGTATGAAACTGAGAAAAATATGCATAGAAAAACTAGAATATTAGAAAATGATACCTGAGGTGTTTAACTAGCTTTCATCCTGGAGTGTTCCTTTTTATGTGTAGGAGATCTGAACGGAATTTCTTGTTTTAAAATACTCCTGGTAATGAAAAATGCAGCCTGCTGAGTAAAAAGATCCTTATGGCACATACAGGACTTCAGAAGATCCTTTTGCATGGAGTTTGGGCATATTTAGACCTTTCCTCTGAACATGCTGAACAAATAGGTAACTGTCAATGACGGGAGGTGATAATACTTTAAGTCAATCATGTGAAGCTACCGCAGCTACTTCTTAGCTAGGTGTGTGGGCAGTTGTCTCTCTGAAGCCGGTATTCACCAAGGGATAGATGTGATGGCATCACTTAAAAAATGAGACTTGCTTCTTTTCTTTGCCTTTGAATTCCTTTCCCACTCTCTCTGTCAATTATCATGGCTTACATCTTGCTCGGGGTAAAAAAAAGAAAAATCCATTGAAAGAAGGAAGGAATGTGGTCCTTTCCTAAAATATTTCAGGTCATTTGACACATTTGAGAGCTGGTAAAGAACCGAATTAATTTACTGGCTTGATGGGCTGGGGTGTAACAGATGCTAGTTTGAAACAACTGGCTTACTTTTCAGATATCCAAGCATAATCAATTTAAAAATGCAACCCGTTGCAGTTGCTCTGACTGAACATCCATGCAGGCTGGCCAGAAGAGCTGGTGCCCAAAGCTGCAGGGCACAACAACCTTGTCTCTGTTTTCCCAGGTAGGATATCACAGCTCAGTCACAAAATCATGGCTAATTAAAAAAAAAAAAAAAATCCAATAAAAATTCCTCGGCTCTGAGTTTCTAACCCCAAATCGGTACCCGAAGCACTGCAGGAGCAAGTCCTTGCCTTGACGTTGTTTTTCACCCCCTGAACCCTCTGGCATTGATTCCTGGCTTGAGTTAACCTCAGTGTATCTGAGTTGTTGACAGCTCCTGTTTTCTAAAGACAGATCAGAAACTCTGCAACTTCCCACTGTCTCAGTTTGGTATTTTAAGGGCAGGATTGGGCTAACCCCTGCCTCTATATGAGGTCGGGCTGGGGAAGATGCTAGCATTTCCTCTCATTTTTCCTGGAGTAGATAAAACCCTTGTTCTGCTAGGGACCAGAAACAAGCTCTTGCAATTTCACTGCCTGCTTTCTACTCCCTTGCCTGCAGGGAATGCCTTTAACGGTGTATCTGGCAGCTATAGCACACCCTCCTTCACAGCATGTGCCCCCACACGGTGAGAAAGGTGCAGCTCAGCCCTGTGCACAAGCATCAAGTCCTTGATAGAAATGAAATTTTGCTTTCTTCAGCTTGCCGAGGGCTCTTCAGCAAGCAAAACCTGGTGAGGTTTCAGCCCATTTGTGTATGAAGTCTGATTTCTCTTAGCAGAAATGGTTGAAATCATGCAGCTGTTTTAACAGGGAACAGGGGAGGAGGGAACAAGATTTTTTTGCTTTTAGAGTTGGAGTTTTGATTTTTCCTAATGGTGTCATAAAGACATCCTTTCTCTTCTGGTGACCGAGGTATTCTCCACATCAGACTAGCGAAACAAAATACCTCTGTGACTAGAACAGGGCAGGTAGCAGTGTTCGTTCTGCTTCCGAGAGCACACCCCACACAGCCTCTACCTTCTCTTCAGAATGTGTACACGCCACAGGGAAGAGGGGCTGTGGGCTGCAGCTGAAGCTCACACTGCTTCCTTATTGTTCCTGTGATGGGGTTAAGAAAAGGCTCAGCTGGTAGTTTACCAAGTTCAGGAGCAGAAGCAACGGACCAAGTGATTCTGCATTTAATAAAGAGAAGTCAATTATAGCACCACCCAGGAACAAGATTAATTGAGGCAGGAGATTCAGTAGCAGGTCTTTGCCAATTCTCGCCTTTGTTCAACAGTTACATATTCAGTTGTAGATACAGTTATATATTTAATTTCCTGAATGTAGGCTGTGCTGTGGAAGAAATCTACCTAGAACTTGAGCTTTAAAAGCAAACTCACATTTGAATAATTCAAATACAAAAGACCTCCAATTTTTTATTGGAAACCTCTTTTCCTTTCTTTCCATGGTTGTATAATACATAGGAATGCGAGCGAGCTCTTTGCTCTCTCTGTCGAGGGTGCTGTGCATGTGCACAATGCAGAACTACCTTGGGTTGTTGTACTGCCATTAAGAAGCCCAGGCTTGGTCTGCAGACTGAGTACGAGGAGTGCCATCTGCCCAGAACGATGACAGTTAAGTCACGAGGACAGAAAGGTTTTAAGGTGGGCTTTTGGTTTGTCGGACTGAATTAGTTATAACTGATATATAGAAACCAGAGCAGCAGCACAGTGGATATCCCGGACTTATAATGATCAACACTGCAAAGTTATAAAGCAAGTCCTGAAGCCAGGAGCATCAGCTCTTTCAGCTCTGCTCCTTACAGGAGGACACCAATTGCTTCACTTTGTTGAAATCTGCTATGTCACTATGTATCTCCTTCAGAAATATACAGATCCTTATTATGAGCGTTATTACTGTGTCAGGTGCTGCAGAAACCTAGAATAAAAAGATGCCTGCTTTCCCAGGAAATGTTTGGTATTGGAATGAGAGGCAGCTGTCAGAGGCAACCAGGAGATTAAATAACACAAAGGAAGCGTTTCTTCTATTAGCAGAAGAAACGGTGGTCTAAGCATACCAGGAGTATTCGAACCATTAGCTTTCATCACTTGTGACGAAAAAAGATGGTTTTCCACTGCTAAGTTACAAAATCCCATTGACTTCAAAAGGAGATAACCTGTGCTTTTAAGCATAAATGCAGTGATGTCCCAGTGCAATAGTGCTACAGAGGGCTCCATAAAGCCTCCTTAAGTTGCAACTTGCTTTGCTTACTTCTTGTTTATTGATGTGATGACAACCGACAAAGATTTTCTGAGGAGGTGACCCATGACCATCTGTCTGCTGGTGGCAACACAACCACAAAGAAGTAGAAAGGGGAAGTGAATGCCGTGGGCAGACCCGTGCTCTCCCTGAAACACAGAGTCTGTGAGGACACAGCAGACCTGCTCTGCCCCAGCCCTCAGGAGGGTGCCTGCATCCCCCAAGAGCAGGGAACTGCCCTTTAGCAAGGTGATGTGCAAGGACACCGCACGTAGAGGAAAAATAGTAGTTGAAGTGCTTCCCTAATGAGACCTTCAGTGTCCCCAAGGTGGAAGGAGATGGCAAGCTTGCCCTTTCCCCTTCTGTAGGTGTTTTTACGATACAAAATAACCCCAAATGTGCCCTCCCCATAACTAGGCTTCACAGGCCATCTGGCCACTTGCCTCCTGCTTACCGATGAAGCCCAGTGCAAAGGTGCAGCAACAGAAATGGGTGTTTTTTTCACCAGGTCCATAGAGTCCATAGCTTAAGGGTGATGGAATAAAAGAAGCCAGAGCAGGAATAAATAAATCCAGACGGTCCTTTACAGAAATGGTGAAGGAGGGCATGGGGAGCCTCTGCACATCACCAGTTCCCTGCACCCCTGCCTCCTTGCTGCTGCGGGAGGCTTGGCTGGTTTGTGTGCTGCTCTGCTGCTGTTTGCTGATGGGTGGCCTCCTCCTCCAATGAGCAATCAGTCAATGGCAAATGATCAGGGAAGGCCACTGAGGCTTTACTAACTGCGTTCATTATAAACGTTGTAATTGTAAAGATTTGCTATAATTCAGTTAGCTGCCCTAAAACACTTGGCAAGCCGCATTATTGAAATGATTATTGTTACAAGATTGTTGTAAATCATAGTCAATCATCCAGACGTGAAATTGTCTTTTTTATGTCTGTGTGGTAGGCAACAGTCTTCCTCCTTTCATTTCTTTAAATTCCAATCTCCTGGTTATTGTTCCTGGAGTACCTTATTGAACAATGGGATGCCTCCCCAAAAAACCTATTAAAACTTCTCCTCTCCTTGCCAGAGGAGCACTGAGTCCATCTAATCTTAAAGCTTACACTGTTACTCCCAGCAGGTTGTTTGGTGCTGTAGAAAAGCAGCTGTCAGGCGTTGCATAGGTACAGCTGGCTGCACTTTGCAGTCCAGCTGTGTATGACCAGGGCTTCTCCACCTGAGCCGTGTGGGAACAGCTGCAAAGCCAGCAAACTTGCCGAGGCAAAACATACATGGACATCTCCACACACATGCCAAATGAAACGTCACAGAAAAGTAATTAATAAATCTTCAAAGTCTCAGACGATGATCACTGGTTATGAATTGATGCACTGCTGTGACAGCCCTGCACAAGATGGCCTGCTAATTATTTTCAGCAGAGGATCCCTGGATTGAAGTGGTGGAGAAGTACTGGACTAGCTTATCTTTTGAGGCTCTGCAAATCTTGACTCCTGCCTGGGATTCAGGCCTGGTGTTTACTGAGTCTGAGGAAATGAGTGATCCTCACTGCTGCTGGTCCCATCATGTCCCTCTGATGCTTGAATTGCCATGCAGAGGATCTTGTGCGTGTTTAGGACACGTTACCTCTCATAGGTGTAGGCAGGTGGGTGGCTAGAGATTATTGTGGCCATTAAAAATGCCAGTTCAAGGCTGGAAGTAGCTGTGCCTCCTAAAGGGATAACATTTTGTGTGCTGCGTAAAATGATACCCCAGTTAGAACTTGTTTTGAGGACTAGGTCAGTAGCTGTGGCAGTCTTGGCATGAATACTCAGTGAGGGGGGTTCCTTTTACTTGGTCAGAGGTGGAGATACTTGTGTCAGGTAAAATACAGTTCATCATAGTTGTTGGCAGTAGCTCTTATGGTGTTTATGTGCCTTCCTTGAGGTTGGCTGCCACCTCAGTCGGATAGAAAAGCCATCTCTATGTTTTGCCTGACCTGTGCACCCCATAGGAGCAGAGGAGTGGGAAAGAAAGAAAACTTTATACCAATGGGTACCTCTTCGGAGTGCATGGCCACTTTCCTATCTAAACAAGGATAGATGTCTTTAGTCCTAGGTTTGTACCTTTGGAGTGAAAAGGATTGGTCCTTATGCCTCTTGTGGCTCCCTTGTCAAGTGATAGCACCTGGTGCTGCTGTGGAAATTGTGGAAACAGACATTTCAGCTGTTCGTTGCAAAACCCTTCAAACTATTCCTCTGATAAGCAAAGGTTGATGATGTTTGGAAGCTGAATGCATAGATAGATCCCAGCAGCCATGCATAAAACAGTGGGAAAAGGGACAGAACATGGCTGCCTTCTGCTCTCAGAAGCAGAGGGATGTTCTTGCTGCTTCCTCCCCTGTGGGAGCAAAATTGCCCCAAACTCTCCTTTTATTTATGCTTGGTGCAGAGAAACCATGCAGGGCAGTAAAGTCTGGAGTGGAAGAAGGGGAAAAACCCCAGTACTTCTGGTCTGGATGTGTGTGGTCTGCCATCCTTCCTAGCAGCACAAGAAGATGCCCTACCAAGGATAACCCCACTGCTCTTTCCAAGTAGAAGACCTCTCTCCCCTCCAGGTGGAGCATCATTGAGGAGCTGTACTTTGTACGTTCTCTCTCCTGTGGAGCAGAGGGATCCTGTTTTGGGGGACCCCACTCTACCTCTTCTATTTATGGCTGTCAGGAAGCACAGATTGCTCATACAACCTGTCTCCACACACCACCAGCTAGAGCACAGGTGGTTGTGACATAAACCCCAGCGACTCTTCTTGGACATTTTTTCTTATTTTTTCACTTCCTTTTATCGTTCCTCGATGCTGTCACCATGCTGAGTGCTGTGCTGCGTTAGCAGCACACAGCCTGCCAGACATGGGAAAGTTTCAACCTTAACTTCTTGGATTTAACTCTTCCCTGCTTTCAGGGTCACTCAAAAGCTTATCAGTGTGTGACTCTCAGGCATCCCTCAAACCACTACAGCTTTCAAGAGCATCACTCAAGTACTACCTGCCACACCTCTCCTATCTCACACAGAAAAATACAGGTGACTTGACTGCGGGAGCAATGAAAGATACTGAGAAGAAATTTACTGGAAAATGAATTATTCTATTCCCAAGCAGAAAAGATGTTGTGGCTTCAGGGAGGAAATACCAGATCAGGTCTATGTATGTTACTCCTACCTGGAGTCCAGGAGCAAGCTCTGGAATTTTAATCATATGAGCCCGTTCAATAAGAAGTGTATTTTTTTTTTACTTCAATTTTCTGTATTCAGCTGAAACTGATGCAATTTTTGTATCAATGAGATCAAATATCCAAAGTCCAACCCATTACCTCCCCTGCGGAGAAAGAAGCATCAAATGTCTTGCAGATGAATTAGGGGTAAAGCTAAAAATGAAAAGTTGCTAATTTCAAAGCAGGCAGTGAGAGCATTGGTCATATTGAAAGCCCGATGCATTACTGAGCTGAATATAAAGCTCTTCCTTTGTTTGGGTGGTTTTTTTTTTTTCCTTCTGATTCAAAAAGTTTCAAAGGCATTTAAATACAACCAAAGTGTTGTAATTAGTACAAGCCCACGAGAAGTGATTGAATTAGTAAGTACGGCCAATGCTATGGCTGCATAATGGAAGCCTTCAGTTTCTATTAATTACATGTTTGAAAATCAGGATTAAACAACCAAACTAATAAGTCAAAACACCGATGTAAGATCCAAAGGACAACAGCATTGTCACTCTGTATAGCAGGGCACCAATTCAGTGCTTAATTGATACAAGAGCTGTATTAACATGCAGCATGTTTAATTAATAAGACTCCTAACTTCATGAAACTTTTAAGAGCTCTTGGTACTGCAAAATTGTTGTAGCTGACATCCAGTGAGTTACAAAGCCTCAGATCTTTCCAGGCCGTATGTGATATTGGGTTAGTAACTGTATGCAGGCAAAGACTTCACCGTGCCCCTGAGCAGTGAGGGGTGAGGCTGGATTTTGTCTCCTGGGGAGTTGAGCCTCCATATCTCACAGACAAAGGGCTGCAGCCTGATGAACCTTGTTGGTAGAGTGCTTACACGAGACAGATAAACCGGGTTGTCCCCAAAAAGAGGTGAAAAAATACTTGTTTAAAATTACGGTGTGAGCAACTTCTTCTTACAGCAATTAGGAAACTCTGGAATTTTGGCAGATGGTTCGTGCCCCTCTTTAATGGGAGCTTTGCTCTGGGTCTGAGGGATGCTGCATATCGGATAGAGGCATGGGGCTTTCTTCTTCTAGACCTCCCAGTCTGAAGGGTAAGCTTACTGGCTAGAGGGGAACTTCGCTGGATACAGGCAGCACATGTTTATCAGCATACAAAAGCAAAACTTGTATTTGAAGGAGTTTTACCATTCATCGAGTTAAAAAGACTGGAATTCATCTCAGATTTTGCTTTACCTTAGGAGGAGTAGGGCAAAGCATGGAAAGCCTGGGCAGTCAAAGCGAAGCATCTGAAACACTTGGTGATGTGGCCTCCTGGTCGTTTGCTCCCACTCTTTATTGCTGACTCCAACAAGCACGCACAGACTGATCATCTTGAGAATGGACTCTCTTGACATTTTATAGACTTTCCAGCAGAATAATAAAAGGGTAGTGAAAATGATCAGGGTGAGATGTTCTAAAAATGCAAGAAGCTAGTGCTATCAATAGCCTCTTGAACTATTCCTACACCAAATATATTTAATTTAATTCTTTTTTTACGTCTTACAGAAACTTACACAAAATACTGTTAAATCAGGGATGCATTCTGGATATTTTTTTCTCTACTACCTACTAAGTTTCATAGGATGGATAGCTTGCTGTTAGCATGGGCTTCTCTTCTCTTTCTTAGAATTGGCATACTCAGAGTAGTAGTGCGCTCGAAGAAGAGAACATTTTGTTTGATATTTGTTCATGGATTTTTTTTCCAATGAATATACCTAATTCCTTTTTGTAAAGCTCATGTAAGTTTTAGACATCCTCAATGGCCTATTAAAAGGACTCCAAAGCATAATTCTGTGAACTACCAGCTCTGATTTTCTGTATGAACCTGCCAGCTGTAAGTTCCACTTGGTGCCCTCTCTGGCATTAGAGGAGACAGAGGCAATCATTCTCTTTCCCCTTTCTTGTTCCTGCCTATTCACAAAAAGTATTTGCAGAGGAGCAGTCAAGTCAAATTGAGTACTCTGCATGAGGCCATCCTTCACCGTAAGATTAATGAGAAAAATGTTCTAGGGAAAATGCCTGGCCATCTGTAACGCTAGCACTGGAAAGATGCTATAGCCGGACACAGTGTTACACGGTGACCGAAGGACTTCAGAGGAGTTGGAGCTGGACAACAGGTTCTTGGAAGAGAGTTAGCTTCAAACTGGAAAGACACTGACAGAAGATATGAAGAGAAAGCCTCCGTAACCACATTAATAAGTTTGAAACCACACTGCTCAGAAAATAGTTTAATGACTGAACTTGACAAATAGAATTATTTGTTTTCCTATTTCATGAAACTGAAAATACCAGATCCAGTATGTTATGTAAGTTGAGAGCAGCATTTAAACTGAGGTATATTTTTCTTTGGACCGGATTGTAAATCTGAAATGTAATGTCATTAGCAGGTGTGTTGTAGTGAATCTGTGATCAAAGGTGGAGTAGGCTGTGAATGGTGATTAATGAAAATAACAACTCTATTTTTTTAGTAAGCTAAAGCTGAGAATTTGTTTTTAATCCTTTATAATGACAAAATCAAGTGGAAGCTAAGCCAGGCAAGAAAGAAGTAGGCACTTCTTTGTGTGTATGAGATACAGCAAGCAGGATAAAAGCTGTCTGTGGGTTTAGTGGTGTTTGTTGTTTAACACCTACACTTTCTCTAATGCTCAGTTAATGCACTTGGCTGGTTTGGTTTGCTGGCTCGTGGCTTTGCTTTTCGGAAACAATCAAAAGCTTGCTGATGAAAGGAGTGCATCAGAGTTAAGCTGGAGATGGGCTGGAAGTTTTGAAACTACCTCAAAACCTTCTAGTTGTAGGATGCTGGCTAAAGTCTCTAATTGTCCAGAGCTGCTGTGTGGCTTGCTGCATGGGTGCTTAGTAGTTAAAAGCCCTTGTAGTGGTTTGTGCCATCCAGTGAGGTTTAGCAAAAGTCTGTGCCTTCATGGCAAGGACTATCAAGAAGATTGTCGTTAGCTACAGCGGTTCCTGGGACCTATAGATATTCTCTCCTGCTGCGGCCCCTGAGAGGCTCAGCCACGTGATCAGAGCTGCCCTGTGAGGAAGGGGCAGGGATGGTGTGTGGTGTTGGCTGGAGGCTGCCAGGGTGGCAAAGAGCTGCAATGCTGCGCTTGTCCCAGCCTCTGAAATAACTCTTGGTAGCCCAATCACTGACCAGCATAGCTAACTTGGCTCTTCTGAGCTGTGCTTCAGTCAGCTCTGGGGTCAGGGGCCTCCCTTGATAAGAACCTTGGAAAAATAGGAATTTCTCTCCTGTCACAGCTGTGTTTTGGCATGACAATTATTTGCTTGAGAAGGGACCACTGCTGAGCGAACAGCATCTCCTTCTTCTTGATCCTTCTCTGTAATGTCCATATTAAAGATGTGGCACAAATGCTGGTTTTGGAGGAAAGCTTTGGCTAAAATCCTGGCCCCGCTGAAATCAATGGCAGCATTCTCATGGACTTCAAAGGGGCCAGAGTCTTGTCCTTTATCCTTCTGTTCCCAGCGTCTTAATCCTGGAGAGGATGTTTGCTTGAACCGACAAATGTGACATGTATATGATCCAAATGGGGAAAAAAAGCAATGCTAAGGAAGATTGCAGTGGCTTGGGAGCGCCTGGACATGTGGGGGATGGTGGCTTTTCTCAGGGGTAGGGCCAGCTGTCTTCCCGACGCAGGCTATTGGGAAGGCTCCACTAATAGTGTGGTGATAAAAGAAGAGAAATAGCAAAGAGAAATGTCCCAGATCTTGGGGTGTTAGAAAATGCAATAATAAACTCAACTTGTGCCTGTCAGAAATGAAACTGATACAGTTCAGGAGGAAATACGCTGGCCTGCTTCCCGTTCCCCACCCCCCTTCCATTTTTTATCTTTGATTTTTCCAGCTGGCTCATCTAGTTGAAATTTGGACTGAGTCTGATTTCAAGGTCCTTTCAGGACTTTGTGGAATACTTTATATAGTAATCTGTCCGTCTGACATCAGGGCAAGTTTGTGAGATCTCTAAACCATGGCTTGTCCTTGCTGCCACGATGAAAACATAAATGATAACAATGCCCCATTACTCTTTTAATGGTTGCAGCACAACTCCCAGCTGTGGTTTCCATGACTTGAGAGAGAATTATATGCTCCAAAATTTTTAGTAGTTATAATAGCAGACCGACTTTGGGACTTTGCGATAGGGGAGTCTAGTATGAAACCAAACACAGCTGAAAAATGCAGTGTGCTAGAAAACATTAAGTCCTTGCTAGAGCTGGACTTGAATCAAAACTTTGAATCCACCACATCATGAAGTGTTGTGAGAGTTGAGAATCCCAGCCCACATCAGCCCTCTTGTCAACCCTTCTCTCTGTAAAGGAGAGAAGCTCACAAAAGAAACCCACAAAGCTCTAGGTCTCTCAGCTGAGAGGCCCATCAGACATGAAGACCAAAATAGTGTAACCTGCATGAAAAAAGGCTCCTTTGTTCTGAAGCCTGTAAAGACAAAGACAGTCAAGGAAATGTGTTGCAGAGGTGTTTTATTGCTTTTTCAGATAATTTCTGTGGAGCGTATTTTATGAGCTTTGGCCACATTTTTACATTACCGGTGAATAAAGCTTTCATTGTTCAAAGGGAGTAATCTGGTGACTCATGAATTTCTTCAAACGCTGCTTAACCCCCCCCCTCCTGATATTTGGAATGCTACTATGTGTATATATAGCTATAGGCCTACAGAAAAATGAGCCGCTTCTGAGCTTGATCAGTTACTGGCCTGGAAAGTCTCAGGCAATTCAAGACTGATAGACACAGGGAAGAAGCGAGAGTATAGCATCATCTCTGCTCCTCATGGTAAATAAATCTCTTTGATTTTGTGTCACAAATGCTGATTCTCTATTTCCTACTCAGGACTTCACTCTAGAAGTACAAGCTGAATTTAAAGTGAGTCCAAGTTATTTTATAATGAATATCTGCTTTCGCCCTCCTTGAATGAATGCAAGCACAGACATGCCTTGCACAGAGCTAACTGATAATACAGACGTCAAAAGGATGCTTAGCTGGGCAAACAACTGCTTTACATGATTTATCTGATTTTCTAGGCCAATCTGGATGAAGCGGGTCTTTCAAACCAATGTTCTCTAGCATCTTCGCAGGTGTGTGCCCAGGAGGCTCCTGGGTGTGCTGTCTGCCTGCAGGCCAGGCAGCATGCTGCTTCTGGGAGAAAGCGTCCTTCCCAGCTGGGTGAGGGGCCACAGTCCAGAGCTGCAGCCGGAGATACTTTCAGAAAGTTGATCCTAGTAGAAAAGCACATCAAACCACTTTATGAAACAGAAGTGGCTTTCTTTCCAGAATTTAGTGGCCGCGTAGCATATCTGGATAGGCTGTCAATGCTTGTGCCTTTTGCCGGATAGAAATTACAGTGAAGGTATTGCTAAAGGAGGAATGCTATGGGTAGATCTTGCTTCAACACCCAGGGCTGACAGAGCTGTTTCAAAGCTGCTGCTGCTCAGGCTGCCTGCAGACGCTGGAAGGCACTGGGACATCTACTGCATTTGTTTCCATTGTCATGCCCTACTTAAATACGCACAAAAGAACAGCCAGACTGGGAATGACTCTCACAGTTCCTGAAGCAGGGCTCTGTCACGGCTGTGTCGGCAATGTCTGTGATTACAGAGCCTGTCCAGGAGCCGGTCCCTTTCCCCTGTTCGTTCACCCCAGGTTTTCAGTTTCCCACTGAATTTAATGGGCTCACTTTCTTAGAATTTGTAAGATCTAGCCTGAAAATGGCTTGTGTTATTATATCGTTCACTGACTTGAAAGTTGATGTGGTTGCTATGGTTTTACACAAAGAGCAGGGTGATCTCATTGCTCTCTCTTTTAAAGTGATCAGCAGTACTTGATCAATACTGTACTTATGATAGGAATATTTAGGAACAGTTGGAAGATGTATAAGCATGCAGAACAAACTGACAAGGCGGTGCTGCCATGTCCTTCAACATAACATCAGTCTGCAGATAACTCAAGCCTTTACAGAGTGTCTCCTGCCTCGAACAAAGTGATTGCAAGGGGTCATGATCCACAGCAAAGACAAAGGCGGCTGCGGACTACAATGGCACATCAAACATCTCCATGATCTTAGGAATTTCTTCATTTTATCATCGTGTAACGAGGCAGGAGAAGCAGTACCATCTGCAGCTTTGAACAGGATGGAGAAAAAGTGTATTAATGACACTGTTACGTGCTGGAAAGACACGGATCATCGTGACAGGCCAGGACAACGTGGCCAAAGCAAACAAATGTACCGCTGCCTCTGGTAACATTGCTGGCAGCTCTAAGGGGTCCCTTCAAATCTGTGCAGAGGACTGACGCATACCAAAGTCTCACTGCAGTTGTAAGCCATTGGTAGGTGAGCTGAGTGGGAGACACATTACAGTTGTGAGCAACGTGGCTTCCTGTACCTTTTTTGGCTAAGAAAGGAAATGCATTATATACAATTAGGTTTTTTAAGAACTCTGACTTTAAATGAAGAAACTCCCTAGCGATGAGCACTGTTTTCTGGAGACAGAGTATAATACCTTTTCTTGTTGACCAGTTCTGAATACCAGAGACTCTTGTATGTCCTACTCCTAGGCCTAGCTCTGAGCAGTAGCTGCAGAGGTGCAGAGGATTACTCTGCACTATGCGCTGTGGCAGACCCTTCCCATTTCCTGCCTCTCACGTGGTTCTTTCACTAAGGTATTATGTGGTCTGTATATTGATGGAAGAGCTGTATCGCACACCTGGCACTCAATTCACTCTTCACCTGGAGGGCTAAGTACAGACCTTATTTCAAAATAGACAGGAGTGTTTCAGGGCAAGACCATATGGTCCACCAAAGCCTACTCTTAAAAGGCTTTAAAAATAATCAGCCAATTTTCTATTGTTAAAATCTAATTACTGACAGCATCTTTGCAACCTCCTGCCATGGAGAAGGATGTCCAGTTATCTTGCAGGCACTGTTTTTACTTGTCCAGTGCTGACTTTGAATATTTGTTGTGCACTATAACCACTTTTTAAAACACGCTGTCTGTCCACGCAATGTAGAGTCTTTGCTACCAAGGCAGAAGTGTCAGGCTATGACCCCTTATTCATAAATTAGGTGCTATCTTAAACAGCTCGCTGCATCAATGTGTTGCCCTGTTTCTCCTAGAGCTCCCTTACCTCTTGCAGGTTATTTTCAAATAGCTTGAAAAGTCTAATTTGAATCTCCCAGCATCAGAAAATTCAGCATGAAGACCGAATGCTATCCTGTCAAGAGAATACCACATTCCGCTTATGCATCCCCAGGTTTAAAAATATGTGTAGTAACATCGAACAGGATCTTACTTACCACATTGGCAATGAAGAGAGGTGAAAGTGTGCCCCATCTAAAGGTGTCAAAGGCAGGCTTGGTGGGTATAAAATCGCACAGTTTTGGCAAGACTCCCTGCTAATAATTCCTAGGAACCAAAGAATGAGAACTTATTAGTAACGGGTTTGGTTTTTTTTTTTTTATTTTTTTTATTTTTAACTTATTTAAATTCTCTGTATTATACAAAAGAGATTTGAGTGCCTTCATGGCATTAATTAAAAATGTTAGTAACTTCACAGAGACTGAACTTCAGAAAGCTCACTGCTTTGAAAGATTCTATCAGTGTAAAAATAAATTCTTTATACTTAAAATGGAGAGCATAATAAAATCCATAAGGATATTGCCTTGCCTAAGGCAACTGTGAGTGGTAATCTGCTGTTGATTCTGTTGGTGCCAGTATTTCACTTGCGGACTCAATGATAGGGAGTGGGAAGGAAATTATTTGTTTTATCCCAGAGGAGGTTTTGAGATTTTTTTTTTTTCCCTGGCCAGATCAGGGCAC
>NW_010415824.1:40670-41951 GCF_000710305.1 Buceros rhinoceros silvestris | reverse complement strand
AAAACTGATATTCTGAAAGTTTGCAAGGATTGGTAATCTGAAAATTATAGATCATCTAATTTTGAAGTACCTTTTAAGAGGAAATTAGTAGGAATTATTGAACAGAAGTGTTGCAAACTGGAAAAACTCCCAAAGATCACATTTAAATTTTTTTTGTGTTCTAAAACCTGTGAAAGGGACTCCTGATAAATCAGAGGAAAGGACTCTATGAGCAGCTATGGAAGGAGAAAGCCTCTGTAAAGGCCCATGTGAGGGCACATAACTGTTGTCCACCATTGTCTTCGGCAGAGGCAGTAATGGCCATTGCTGACTACGTAGGCTGCATCATTTTTCTCCATTTTTGGCTTTCCCAATGACATATGAAAACTACCTACAGAACGTGTCAGTTAACATTTCAAAGAGATAACCTCCTTCCTCTTTTTGTTAGTAAATATGCTTTGTAGTTGTGTCTGATACCAGTAATTCCAAACTCCTCCATGTAACAGTTCGACAGATCTGGTATGGCTATCGCAAAAATGCTTCCTTCAGTGCTGTGCTACACAATCCCACTCTCAGAAGCTGAGGTGTTTAAAGGTGAGTATGTTTCTTCCATAGGAAAAGCAAGACTAATTCTTGCCTATATCTTCCTAAGAGTTCACCTTCTTCCACTCCTCCTACTGGCTAATGCACTTAGTTTTGCTGTTTCCCATTCCCCAGCCAATGTTGCTCTTCTGAAGGGTTTTAGCAGCTCTGTTAAGAAGATCAAACAGCAAGAAGCAGCAAAGTCCTCTGAAGAAACCCAAACATTATCTTTACGCCCCACAAAGGTATAGATACTATTGCTCTGTAAGGACATACATGTCTCTTTGCCTGTTTGTGATACAAAGGGTTCTATAATGAATGTCGCCTGCCATGGGAACCCCTTTGTCTCTTCTAAATAGGCACATCTGTTTCCATCCGTCCTTCTAACCTTCTGTTTAGAAGCAGATCTCAACAGCTGATCAAACCTGAGAGAATCAAAAAACCAGAAGAACTTCCAGCTTGGTATCACAGCTGTTGCGGTTGCAAGCACTACATGGAAAGGAGTTCATTAATTTCTTTTTCTATAATTAAATAATATGTATTTAATGTGGATCTGGCCATGTCCAACCGTTTGATCTCACGACAAAACAGCAATCCCTTGCTTCTAACTTTAGCCTCCTCAGCAAGGAAAATGATCAGGGATCACTGTGCCCCAGCCTATATTCCTCACAGGATCCTGCTCTCAGATGCCTATTCCTGTTCTAGGTCCTGTTCCCTACA
>NW_010415824.1:38982-40560 GCF_000710305.1 Buceros rhinoceros silvestris | reverse complement strand
AAGCCATGAACGCCTGTGACCATAACCTTCCAGAGAGCTTGACCTGGGTCAGCTGAAACCAAAAGGAAGAGCCTTGTTGAATTTCCATGTGTAAGATCTTACCTGGAGATTGGGAAGAGCCAGCTTAGAGTGAAAAGGAATTCTGTTAATCACAGCATGATTTCTTTGCTGAAATAAAAGCATGTAAAGTCACTTCAGATGGTCTCATCTATGGTTTGTGGATGTTTGCAGAGGACTGGGAGACACGACACAAGGCTTTGTCCTAGCCGTACCTTCTGGCGAGACAGCTAGTGGCTGGTTGGGTTATCTACCAACAAATAAAGTCTGACACATTTACAAATTTGAATCCTCCCCTCAGAAACAAAGAGGAACAAGAATAAGAAAAGCACAGTCCTGGTGTGCTAAATAACAGCAGCAAATCGTTCCAGAGAATAGCAAAGGATGGCTGCATCTGACCAGCGGGCATGAGAAAAGGCTGCAGTGTTGCACCTCCTCTGAAAAGGGCAATGAAGTCTAATGTTTACTTTGGTTGTCAGACTGACCAATAAGCCTCACTGTTGCAGAAATAATAATAATGAAAAAAAAAAAGGTGCTGGTTTAGGTATATCCTTCATTTTTCATAGGATTTGTCACACGTTCTCACTGGTGAGAGCAGAGTCTAGATTGTATGTTCCTACATTTGTTCTTGTGCCCAGGCACTGAGATGACTGTGCAAAAAAAATTACATTGAAAATAGCTTCTGGTTTGGGTTTCAGCAACATAAGCCCAATTTTTTCTCATCCAAGTGAGACCCAAGGAGACGGCAAAACTCCCAGACACTCTAATAAAAGCAGCACCAGACCCCTCGACTTTGCTACAAGAATCAAATACTAGTGAAAACAGAGGGGCAAGAGGGACCAGTCACTGTCAGAGCAGATGTCGCTCTGCATATCACCAGACATGCTGAAAAATGCTAAAGCTATCGTGGGACTGTATGAAAGATGAATAGGTTTTATACAATTACAATATTTTGCATAAAATTTCTACATATTTGCTTAACTTCCTTTTTATAGTTTGTCTATTTCAAACCCTAGGTGAGCAAGGATATTTTTTTTAAGTCCACAAGGTTACTAACGTGACAAAAAGTCAACCCAAAAGGGAAAAAGTAGACTCCCAAACCTTCTTTAATACGAAATGCAAAATTTTGTTTGTGTTTTTTCCTTTTTATGTTTTTACTGAATTAAAGATGGATTTGAGAATGTTGACAGTTCTTCTTCCAGAAAGAAGCTTTTATGTTTGGTTCTCTTTTAATGTCATTTGATCCTCTGTTGCGTTTTTAACAATGCAAGAGGAACCACTAATCCATCCATTATTCATTTCCTTTTTAGCTTTGCTATGTTTTGTTTTGTTCTTTTCAGTCATTGTATTTTAACCATTTTTGCCAGGTGTTTCAATTTTTATTTCTCTTATGTCTTTGACACTGTAGTAAATGAGTTTCTTATTAATATTTAAACTTCCTTTTATTTTTTAATGTAATATTCTGAAGTCTCAGTGTATATAAGAATACCATACATTCTCTCTAACATATAAAGTCCTGCT
>NW_010415824.1:11256-38907 GCF_000710305.1 Buceros rhinoceros silvestris | reverse complement strand
CCTGCTGAAGTGACTTGGGATCTTGGGATCATCCCTTACAAGTACCTCATTTTGAGGAGCTTTACTCATTAATTCAAACTTATTTCAAGGAGCGTTACTCATTGTAGCCTTATTGCCAGTCCCACTGCACATGTGTTTGTTCTTTCTGGCATATATTGATAAAAATAATTTACATTAGAAATGCCAGATTATGGAACCAAGGCTTCATAAAGAATAATGGTTATTAAAGAAATGGCATTTTCAGTTGTGTAAATTATTTTCCATGCCTTTCAGTCAGGACCTTTGTAATAAACCCTTCCCTCTATTTGAACCTTGGCAAGCAGAGGGCAATTCTTGCAGTGCTTCTTTCTAGTACTTCCTCCTAAATATTCTGATGCTTCTCCAAAGCTCTAGCCAGATCTTAGGATTATTAACAAGATGAAACCAAACCCTAAAAAGCATGCTAAGAAACAGGTAAAAAAAAGAAAAATCTTTGTATGTGATCAAACCAGTCGTTGGATTGAATAGACTATGACCTCTATCTTTTGGTCTAATCCTGTTCTGACACTGGCTGTGACATAACAAAGTGTTTAATATCTCAAAGAATTTAGAAATTTCATTTTCATCAGAGACTTAGGCGCCAAAGCTATGAAGTTGTGTGTAAGAAAGACATTTTTTATATATACCTTGATTACAAGTTTTATCCATGGGGTTTTAATTTACAAATACCATTCAGTACCTCGATAGTGAAAGGTGAAATTGCTGCTGTGATTATTCCCAAAATAAATACTCTGATCTGTTAATAAAGAATTTAGAAAACACTTAAAGAAATTTAAACATATTCTGATCTTCCTGATTAGTTTGTTGATCTTAACCCTACCTTGCATCTTTGCTATAAAAACAATTTTGTCTTCAGTATGTCGTTACTCCAGTTTTTAGCTACAAACACTCACTGCGTGTACATCACACATCTGGAGCACTATACACTTAAAAGAAGGCAATCCAGAAAGCAGATCAGGAAAATTACTCTGTGCTGCTTTTAATTAATAAAGTAAGTCATCAGCTCTGCGCCCATGAATAGCAAAGGGCAAACAAGTTTTTGGAAAAGACTTTAACACAGCAGCTACTGCAAGCTCAATTCTAGTTTACAACACACCTCTTTCAAGGAATTTGATTACACTTTCTGAAATATATAACTGGTATAAACCAGGTATTTTAAACGAGCTAATTAGCACTCATACTTTACATTTTTGATTTTTTAAAAAATATAATAAGAGAGTAACTGCTGTGGTGCTACAGAAACGTGAATTCAGTGATGCACATCACTGCTGAATCAACTTGAGAACTCCACTGACCACCACGTTCACACAGAACTGCATGTGTACTGGTGAATAAAACACACGAAGATAATGTTGTATCATTACAAAATACCTATACTGTATCTCGTTCTTGGTTTTCCTAGAATGCCTAGTTCTTTCTGTGACATGAGCTAAGATGACTAAGAAAACAGTCTGGCCATTTTAATGTGAAATCAGTACAGAAATTGTGCTTCTGAGACTCCAGAAATGTCTGTCTAACCCAATCCCTGGGCTCACTGCCGTACCGATACGTAGTGAGATCCCACTTCCTTAGCCGAAACTCTGCAGTCACGGGGCTGCTGGTGCAGGAAGGTGCCTCTGGAGATCACCGAGTCCAACTCCTTGCTCAGAGCATGGACAACTAGAGCAGGTTGCCTGGGGCTGTGTCCAGACAGATTTTGGGTATCTCCAAGGACAGAGACTCCACAGTCTGCCTGGGTAATCTTCTCCAGTGTTGACCAACCTCACCCTAAATAAGTATTTACTTACGTTTAAATGGAATTTCCCCTATTCTAATTTGTGCCAGCTGCTTCTTGTCCTGTATCACTGGGCACCACCGAAAAGACACTGTCTCCATCCTCTTTGTACCCTCCCTTCTGTTATTCGTACACATCGATTAGATCCTCCCTGAGCCTCCTCTTGTCCAAACTGAACAGTCCCGGCTTTCTCAATGTAGCTCCTTTGCATGAAGACAGTCAGCAGTTCTCTGCTACAAACAGACTGAGTCTGTTCTTATTCCAGTCCATCGCAGTAAGTGTCCACTTTATGAAGAGAAAATTGGGGCACTGGAGCATAAAAATGTAATTAAATCCGAGATAGCTCTTTCTCGAAAAAGATGAGAAATTTGTTGTCCAAAATGACTTCTCAGTTTTGATCTTTAGTAGAACAAAATAAATCTCTGAGTTTCAATAAACCCTTGTTCTGCTGGAAAACACCCCTGCTTATCACCGGTCAGAGGTCTGCCTTTCGAAAGTGCCGTGACAACAGCAGGGCTGATAATAATTTCTAACCTGTTTTAACCCTATTCATCAAAAGACACCTAGAAACGGGATTTTATTCCAGCAGATATCCCAGACAGGTAGCTGTTCGTTAAAACTGTAGTGTTCTTTTTCAGCTTTCAGAACATCTGTCCTGTATTTCATTTGCCACTTTTGCAGGGTGCAACTAACAGCAGGCACACAGACAGAGCTATTAAAAATGTAAGAGCCGTTTCAGTAAATCAGTTAGTTTGCAGTAAATCAGTTAGTTTACCATTATTGAAGTTCTGTATGAAGTGAGTCTTGCTGTTAGCAGAACAGGATTTTGTAATGAATAATACAAAATATTCTCTGTTTTTTAAAAGGGATTTTGTAGAGAGACTTCAACAATAAATGATTTAATGAGAAACATGATGATCAGTGGAGCTGCCTTGTTGCATCTGAGAACATTGAAATACCTGGTGCACGCAGAATCCTTGGAGAACCTCTGCCTTTTGAAAGATTGTTACTAGCAGCTGACCCTTACTCTTCTCTATTTTTGAAAAAGTAAAAATCTGAACTTCTAAAGCTTGTAAAGAGTTCAAGAGAGTGAATTATTTCACCCTACAGTAGCATCAAGTGAGGCACATTATGGTCTTCAGAGACATCTATCTAGATGGGCAGAGATCCTTGGAGATAAGAGTGTGCAGAGGAAATGATCCTCCACTGGAAGGAGAGACCTCTGAGAGAATTAGATGGGCACGCAGGAGAAAGCATCTCAGAAACAGACGGCCTCTGTCCAACAGATTTCCTGCTTTGCAGAGGTAAAATTGCATTAAGACTTGGGAAATCCGGACAAGGTAGAAAGAAGAAAGACGTAAGGTGTTATCCCATGCCTAGTCCACCCCTCTGTCATAGCGTGTTGCCATCAGCAGACATACTCATATGCCAAAATCTGATAGATGTGGCTCTTCACTCCTCTCAAATACTGAAGCTATGTGAGTCCCACAGGTTGGCTCTACCCTGAATCAGTCACAGTCAAGAAAACTCTTCCAGTCCTGTATTATTCTTGAAGTTCTCAGATACTCTCACGTTTGTCTAATTTCGTTATATTGTTTAACATAACAGATACAACAGCAGTTTCATCAGTGCCAAATATCAATTTAATATAAAATCTTTACATTTATTCTGCTTATACATCTAAGGACCACTCTGATTCTTTCAGGTTCTTTCCTCTTCCTTGTTGCCACTCCTTTAGTTTTCTGCCATCTGCATATTTTGAAGATAAAGGTATTTTTTCATTCTGTATTGAAAAAAAAAAAAACACTCAAAAGCCTAAGGCCAGGGACTGTTACCAAAATGAGGAATAAACTCTCTAACACCAATTTAATATTACGAAGCAGCATTTCTTTATTTACAGCGCCAGATGCACGGGGGATAATTCCTCCTGTCGTGCATGCTGTGTGCTGCCTCAACCAAAGCTTGTGTCACCCGATTACACACACATTCATTATTTTTCCTGTAATAGTCATACATATTCATTCTATTTCTTGGAACCGATTATTATTTTTGCATAGCCGTTGTCCATGCGGCCTGGGCTCAGAGGGACTTTCATGGAGGTATTTTGGAGAACCCTAGCAATGATGAAGAGGTGTCTCTTGATGTCCTCTCCATGAACTCCTCTTCTTATATATGGTTGTGAATTAGCTTCACTACAGTTTGCCACAGTTTGTTGGGATTTATGCTGGATTCAACTGGCCTTTAGGCTGTTCAGTTCCTTCTTATCCGTCCCTTAGGCCTTGTCTCCTCCTTAGACCATTCAGTTCCTCTGTATCTCTATCGTACAGGATAGTATTCTCAAGGTAATGTAACAGGACCAGTCCCTGCAGAACCTCGTTAGAAACACCTCCACTTGACCATAGTCTCCTGTTTACTGAAGTGGAAAAAAGAAGTTTGGAACTTGCATGCAAAACAAGGCCAAAAGAAGAACAGGTCTTGGAAGTTCAGAGGTGGATAGTCACAGCAGAAGGTTCTGTAGGAAAAAGCCTGCAGGAATAGAGAAAAGGAGTAATCAACAAAGAAAAATACATCTCCATGATCATGAAGTATCAGGGTAGCCAAACAGGATCTGGGATTACAAAAATCAATTAAGAGAAAAACAACTGGCACCATTCTTCCAGGAGGATGTTATGGTCCTACACCTAACTGAATACTTCATCTTCCAGAAAGCAAATTGTTTCCATTTGAGTAAGTCAAGATGCTGCTTAGTGGAATGAGTGCAAGGAAATGCAACTTGCTGTTCCCAGGGCAGAATTAAAACTCACAGCAGTAAATGCAACCGAATCAGGTGGCCTGGGCAGTGTCCATCCTATGTTCATGCCGAATGAACGAGCACGGAAACTGCCAAGTTTTTTAAATGAAACCAGCAAGTCGAGTGCTTGTTCCAAACGGGTAGCAAATAGCACATGTACTGTCTACATGACCTGGAGGAGGAAAAGTGACTTAAGCAATAAAAGGTCCATTAGTCTGAATTCAGAGCCATATTAAATCAGAGCAACAGCTTTAAAAGAAAGAATACTTATATACATTAAGACAAACTGATAAAATGTGACTTGGTTTCACCAAAAATAATCGGTGTCTGACTTGCCTCACGTTTTTCTTTGATGAGGTAGCTGACTTTTTAGGCAATAAAAAAGTAGATATAATTTATTTAGAATTTTTTTTAAATGGTACCACACAAGAAGTTATTAGTTATGCCGAAGAAGATGTACAATGCTTATAAGGGGACAAGACACAGAAGAAGGCAAATTGCAGTCTTGTAATGAAAGAGGAATCATCCAGATTGAATAGGATTATTTGTGCATTCTTCAAAGGCTGTTCTTGTGACTGATACTCATTTTTCCCGCTAATGATAGCCAGAATAATTAATCCCTGCATTTTGATTTCATATGAAAGTCCCAGTGGGAATTTAGTACATCAATTCTTGGGAAATTTTGGGCTGGGCAAAGGTCAGTCTTCAAGGACTGTTTTGGAAAGCAACGGTCAATGTGTTTTACAGATTACCTTGTCACAAAAGAATGGATATTTGTTAAGGAAATAGCCAGGTTTTGTCAATGCAGAGGTAAAGATGTTTTATAGAAGAATAAGGCAACCTTGAAGACTAGAATGATGGAAATACAGCAAAATGTAATAATACACAAAGAAAAGCCATGACTTTAGAGATTCATATGCATCTGCTTCCTGTACAAAAGACTCTCATCAGTAAGGAAGAAATGAGGAGGAGAAAAAACCAAGTGACAACGTCAAAATAAATCTTCCTGGCTATATATGACCTAGAAAGATTTGAGAATAAAATGTAAGTCTTTAACCTGAATTGGCTGTTTTTTCAGATTATCTTTTTAGGTCAGCTCCTTTGAATTACAGTCTACCTTTTCACGGAGACATTAATCTCTTGTTAATCTCTAAGATCCTTCCACTCTGAGCTGAGGTTCCGTCATGACAAGGTCAGCAAATCAGATGCTCTGAGTTGGAGGGAAGATCCGACTGACAACCCTGTAGCAGAAGATTGCAGTATATGCCACTGTGGATTACTCGAAGGAGTGATAAACTGCCATCGAATTACAAAATATAGGAGACTGTGAAAACAGCATCTCTGAGGAGATTACTCAGACAGCAGGAAACTGTGCTGGAGGCAAAAAGAAAAATATGAAATATTAGTAAAAATCCCAGGTGCACAGCATGCCTCTGAATGTTCGGAGTATTGGCAAATATTGACTCCAGCTCTAGCTGCTTATTACCACTGCTTTGCCAAGTCATAATGATGGAGGGTGATTATTTGCTTTTCCTTTTTTTTTTTTCCTACATCTTTCCTTGTTACAGATGGTTGATTTTATAGTGGGAAAAAAAAAAAAGCAGAAGCTCTAGGAATACAGTTTATCTATTCATGGGCTACAGAGAGCAAAGAGTAATCTGGAGGTAAGTTTTCTCTAGCAAGACTCCAACAAAGGACCCATCAGTTAGAAATGAGCATTATATCGTACTTCCCAGCCTATTCACGGGATTAAACCAACTGTGCATACAGTGAGCTCTCTTTACAGATCAGGGAGCAGCACAGGCACTGAGACCCATTTGTTTTGGATGGTTTTCAAGACACAGCTATTGTTTATACTGTGCAGTGGCCCAGGGCTGCGGAAGAGGAAACTGTAAAGCGTAACGAGCAAGCTGGAGCGTGCACAGTGCTGTGCTCTAGGAAACATCAGCTCTCCAGCTGGAAATGGAGGTGTTGGGAGTCGCTGCAACAACAGGGATGTTGATGTTGGAAGAGGGCCTTTGTGTTATAAGGAAAAGTACAAAAAAAGAAAGAAAATGCTTCAAGGTGATATGGTCGGCTAAGCTGCCAGGTGTATTATTCATCCCAGTTCTGTTGACAATAGTGGTGAAAAGCTTGTGAAAACAAGATAATCAGAAGCAGATTTTGGTAGTAAATTAACTAAGGGTTTTTTATTTTTTGTTTTTAATGGCTGAATTTTTATTTAAAAAATTACATTTGGGGGGATTGGTAAAATTCAGGATGTTGCAGGATCAATATGTAAGTATTAGGGAGGCCTGTTCAGAGATTGTCTGCTGACTGTGGGCAGGTTGTTAGTGAGGGAACCATGACATTTCAAAAGCTGTGACAAACACTCGCTTGTGCACCCTGCCAGCTAAATGCAGGACAGACGTATCAGTTGCTTTCCACTTGAATATCCAAAGTCTCCATTGCCCTGAGGTAGCCTCGTTATCAAGAGGGTAGCAGGAGAGAGAACAGAGTTGTTGGAAATAGTACTTCTACAAAACATTTGAGAAAGATCAGTAGCGAGGAGGAATGAATGCTAGGGATGGTCTGGCATGTTACTAGAAGGTAGCTGTTCAGTCTAGGCTTAAAAAAGTATCTATAATAAAGCCAAAAGTGAAGTCACAAAGTGGAGAAATACGATATTTGTTCAGATGAGTAAAATCCTTAAGAAATATGTGGTGCACTAAGCAAAAGAAGTCAGTGAATGAAACGCACGTGCCACATCGTCTGCCGTCTGGCATGATGGCTGGGTAGGAGGCAGGAGGCAGAGGCGAGGAGTGCAGGTTATGGCTGCATCTTCCTCCCTGAGCAGGGCACTGAGGGTGGGTGCCAGGAGAAGGCAGATGCAAGCTCAGATCTGACCTTTGCTTGCTTCTCCCGCAGGAGGTAATATCCTTTTCTAAAATAGTTTTATTTTCCATTATTAAAAATAAAAGAAACAAAAGAAGTGGTCAAGTTGCAATGCGTGTGTTTTGCCGATCTAAGACCTTTCTCAAGGCAGACGTAAGAGTGACCAATGGTGCAGCCAGCCTGCCCAGCTGGCTCAGTCTCTAGCCCTCTGCCCTGGCCTCCTGAAACCCCACATCTGCCCTCCGCAGGTATTCTGTCAAAAGGTGCCAAGCAGTGGGATGGTTTCCTGATGGGAACCCTTTTAAATATCAGCTGGTTGTAGGACACTACGATGAGATAGTTGAGCTCTATTTTAATCGTATATGTGTCCTTGCTTGCAGGCAGGGTTGTCCTAAATCTGCCCTCCTTCCCAACCCTATTGAACAGGACTCACATCTGAACGTTGCTTTGCAATAAATCAAATGAAAGAATATAAAGAAACCTGAAGAGGGAAACCAGTGGGAAGTGAGTATCACAGAGTCGTTTAGCTGAGATGCTTGGGAATAGCGAAGGTTTAAAGACTGTCACCTAATGTTGCTATGTCTACCAAAACCCAGAATACTCCATGATTTCAGTTCAGAGGATTGGGAAAGTGGAAACTGAAAAATTAACATAAAGCAATCTGAAAGAGCAACTACATGACTGGACCCCGACAGGCAGCTGGACGGGCGCCTGATCTCTCTGCAGCAGAATTTAAGTGGAGAGATTCCAGGTCTGCCTGAATACTGCTCCTTTCCCCGTGCAAAACATCACCGGTTTTAGCAAGCTTAGAAGACGGGCTTAGCCAATATTGTGTTTCATTTGACTGTTTGGAAAGACATTTCACAGCACCTCTGATTAAGCATAAATTAAAATTAGCAGGGCTGTCCTTTACTGCCCTGTGAACGAGGTGTATGTTTCCTTCCCCTCACCCTGTGAGACTTTTACATATTCTCCAGCAAGAAATGAGTGCTCAAGTAATCAAGTTGTGTGAATCAGCACATCATTGTGGGCTGTAATGGAACAACTTCTGTTCACACAGCTGATGTGTCTGATCTCTTACCCTCTGAGACTTGGAAGGCAGGAATTGTTTATATCTAAGTGCTGACCTTCACCTCTGCTTATGTTCTCAGTCACCTCTAAAGAAAATGAATGTAAGCACTCGAGTGGTTGGTTATTGCACGGGTCTGGCAAGTCTGAGTTTTTGAGCATGAGGCTTGGTTTCTGTGCTCCTGTTTAACGCTCTGATGCCTTTTCCCTGCTCTGAGATCCCATGTCCCCCGCAAGCCCTTTCTCTGGGACTTTTCCTCTACGGAGATGCCCCCACTGTGTGTCCTCAACCCGTGTGGACCATTTCCACTGCACGCAGCTCAGCACGGGGACTGTATGTGCTAGGAGCTGGAGCAGCCTGAATGGCTCCCAGATGTGTCTCGCCAGTAGCAAACACGTAGAGTATCATTACTGAATTCACACATAGGCTGCTGATAAACACCCACGCACATCTCCTCAAAGAAAAGATGTCATAACTCATTCCATCATTTCCACTGTTGTCAGGGAATGTTATCTATTCACGGGGAGTAGCTCAGGTTGGCACAGTCAAGGCACTAGTCTGAAGGCTGATTACATTTAGCACATTGGAATTATTGTCATATCAAAATAAGATTGGTTGAATGTCTTCATCTTATAAAACTTTCTGAACTGTAAATAAGTTTTTTTCTTTTTACAAAACTGATCTTGTTACCAAGAGCATTCCTTTGTGGAGAATTAAGAGAAAAATATGAGTGGAAACTCATATTTCAAAATGGGAATTTTTACCTGAAAGCAGAAATCGAATTACTCTAATAACTTTGGGAATTAAAAGGGTGTTTATCATGCCCTTGGAGCTGTTCTGCCATGGCCAGTTTGTGTCTCATAATGTCCCTCTAGAATTAGTAATTTCCGATTCACTTTGTCTCATCTCCAAAACCCTGGGATCTGGTCCGTTGAAGGAAGCCCCGCATGGCCCAAGGCCCTGACCCACAGAGCTGAATGAGGGCAAAATCCTGGCTGCTCGTCTCCCATGAAACATTGTGGCCACTCCTCTCATCTCAGGTTTCGCAGAGCTTGATGAGAAATATTGGGATTTTTATTTGTTGCTTTTCGAAGCTCCTCTAAAATTTCCGTAAAACACCAACAGGATTTTATAATCTTCAATTACATTTTTTTTTTATGTTAAAGCAAAAATCTTTCCAGTTTTTGGGCTGGCTCCGTAGTACTCGTATAGTTCAAATCCACAGTTCTTTTTAAGAAAAGGCAACTTCAAGTTTGCAGCTTTTGCTGTTTCCCGTACAGAAGAGGTTTCGCACAGTTTCACTCCCTGGCACTCAGCTGTGCCAGAGGTAATGTATGCCTATGAAAACAGAGGGGTTTTTTCCTAAACAATAACTTTCAGTTAAAAACACTGTGGGGAATAAGATTAAGGTTTAGGGGCTAAAATTCTTGAATGCGGCTGGTAGAGCCTCCTGGGTAGCTTTGTGCTGGCTGTCGCTGAGGCTTTTCGTTAGATTGATTGGGAATTTTCCGTTAAATGTTTGTCCTTTTGCTGTCAGAAAAAAAGATTTTCCAGAAATGTGAAAGTATCCAAAGAGAATTTTCTACTTATACCAAAATGTTTGCTTTTTCCTTAAGCCATCGAAGTGAAATACTGCATTGCTGTTTGAACCAATCCACAGTGTTCCCTTCTTTAAATAAAAGGGTGCTTTTGTGTTATGCTCAGCACTGAAGTGCAGGTGCCTCAAAGGGAGTGTAATTCGTGCTCCCAGCTTTCCTTCTGGGTGTGCTACACCACCCCTGAGAGCCCTGACTCTCCTAATACTACACTGGCTGCGATTTCCCAGAAACTGAACGGTTCAGCTGAGGTCTTGGAAATTCTTAGAATTTAGAAGCCTTTTTGTCCCATGGAAATTTCTGTTAATTACCCCTTCTTTTGATCTGGGATAAAAAAGCCACCCTCCCCCATTCCCTCCCCCCCTCCAAAAAATAAAACAAACCAATTGAAATTTCCCAAAGGACAGAAAATGTGGTTTTGCTCACATCGGTGGTCTTTCTGGCTATTGTTCTGTCACTCACTCCTGTGAAAAAGGAAGGGAAATTGCTCTGAACATAAGTGCTTTAGCGTGGTCACTGCTTCAATTTGAATTCAATTGCATTTAGAATAAGCCTGGGAGATAGTTTGGCAGATACGTAATGTGTTAAGTTACTAAAAAATGTAATTATTATGATATGGCGTGCATTAACTGAGAATTTCTGATGTAGGTAAAAAAAAAACAGCAGCGCTTTGAAATAGATATACCCAAAGAATAAACGGTAGGCAAGTGCCAGGAAAGTGAGACATCTTTTAAATTTCTTGTAGTGGTTAACTTTGGCTCTAAAAATAAAAATGCTGATTAATTACCCCTTTAAAGCACTTTAATAATGCCACTATTTAACCTTTACAGCAACCTGAGCTGAGTTTTAGTACTGACAATTTAGAGATAATTAAAGAGCAGATCTGTTAAAAATGTCTTCATTTTGGATGCCTTCTATGTTTTTAATGCCCACCTTGAGACACTCAGTGGCTGAAGAGCTTCTGCCTCTGCACCTTCTCTCGGTCTCAGGCTGATCTGTGGCATCTCAAGACATTTTGTCCCTGAGGACCCACTCCCACTGAGGGAACCTGTGTCTGTGGGCATCCACAGTGATAAACTGCTCCTGAAAACGCACCCTTGTGACTGCGCTGTCCACAAAGAGCCAGGCAGACGCTTGTCAGATCACCGAACAGATGCAGGGTACAGGCATTTATCCTGGCTTTCCACCCCGAGTGTTGTCCAAGTGTTTCCAGTGGTATGGTAAAATCAGTCCCATAGTGAGATACATTGAGTTAAGGTTCGATTTCTGGAGCAGGAATCGTTTTGATGTGGACCTATAGAAAAGCAGAGAAGGTCGAATATTTACACCCAGCCCCAGCTCCCTCTGGCAAGTGTCACAGAGGGGTTTGCACCCTTGAGCATCACATAACACTCGGTCTCGGATAGCAGCCCTGTGGCCCCAAGCTGTAATTGTTAGGGTGCAGTTTTTCAGCTTGAGATGTCTGAAATAACATCAGGGCTGCCGTATAACCCGCTGAGTTGGGGAAAGGGTTCCTGCAGGCACTTAGAGGCACATATTGCATATGCTGGAGCGTGACATAAGGGTTTTTGAGATTGCAAACCTTTTGGGATCGCACTGGACAACTGCATGGGGTAGATGTAGTCAGCTGCACCTGTGTTTTCTTCCAGGAGCTCCCTCACTAAGCACAGCCAGGTCGCTCCCCACAGGCACTGAGAAATTTTCCCCAATGTTTAGGATTGAGCACATCCTAGAATCTCCAGCGACCATAATTGTCAGTGTTGAAACACTGGATAGTGTAGTTTTAGAGTGGCAGCATATTGTATTATTTGTATTATTTTCTTTTGTAAGAATAGTAAGTGCTGTGTCTTCATAGAAATGACCACTGAGGGCTGTTTTTAAAAACATGAACTTATGAGGACATTTTTATTTTAGCAACAATTCAAAACAACTTTTTTTTTAATAGGGAAAAAATAAAACGAACTATTATCAGGCAGTGATTGTTTCTACTGCAAGACTGACACGACAGCTCAAACTCACACTCTCCCTCAGGAAACCACTTTCTTCTGTGGCTTCAGCGGAACAAGAACTTGCTGGAGCGGAGTGGGTGCTCAGTGCTCTGCCTCAGCAAGGTCTTGGCTAAGGACAACCATGGTGTGTTAAATAGGCAGCGTGGAGCAGGAGCCCCGGGGCTTCCGCAGCGATGCAGATGTGGAGGGAGCTGAAAACTGTGAGAGAGGAAATGAGCCCGTTGGCTACTCATGATTAAAAAAGACAGGCAGAATTTGTGCATGCCAGCACAAACAGAGTTTTTAAGGGCATAGATAGCATCTTCAGGGATGTTCTATTTTTAGCTTGAAAACTTTAATGTGGATAATTAACTTCAGATGGGATGTGCAGCATAAACAGGCAGAAGCCTGCTGGTGCAATTAATTATTCACCCTAGGAAGGGACAAGGTGTATATGAGGATGCTCAAAATGGGAAAGAAGAATTTACTGTCTGAAAATGGCTAACAGCAACGCATAACCTGAGTTCGTTGGAGTGCTAGAGGGTTATATTTGTCTGACGAGTACAGGAGGCTAAAGTAAAGAAGGCAGCGAGGTGCAGATTGAGAGGGTTTCTTTGCACAGCATTTCTGTGTGAGGGTACAGAAGTTACAGCACCTGAGCAGGTCACAGTTCACAGCGTCTGCACTGGATGGTTTATGGTGTCTTCTAGTGTAGCGCGTTACAGCAGGGACAAGAGCCCCAGCCGTGTCATGGTAGAAACAATGGTAAAAAACATAGAAAGGCGAAGGTGAATCCTTTAAAACCTCTGTGGGATCAGCTGATCGGTCTGAACTCTGTAATCCACTGACACAAGCGAGGCATAAGAAAAAACTGAGTCTGGCTCACTTGTGATGGCACAGAGGTAATTCTCCTTGGCTGCAAGTTAAACAAAAAAACCCCAACCCCTTCAGTGATGAAGCGTACAGTTTCTTCTAAGCCTCCAGGTTAAGCAACAAGAAATTACAAAGGCAAAGATGCTAAATTTTGCAGCTCGGTGCACCCTCATTGTCACAACTCTGACTAATGCTGTCAGCCCTTGGGAAAACAGCCTTTGCAGTCCTCCTGGTACAGTCCTGCTGCCACACTGCTCTGGGAACCCTACAGCCACTGAACAGGGAGGAAGCTGGAGGTGGCCCACATGTTCTCCCTCTCAAGAGCTAGCATAAACCTACAGGGGAGGAGTGCTGCATCGTTCAATCATTCACTTCGAGGTTTCTCTGTGTGTGTGTTTACATATGCATGTAAAAGAGAGAGAGGGAGGGGGAGAATGCTCTTTTGTCTTGTGTGCTTTAATTAGGAGCACTGTTACTACGGCTCTGAGAAGAATTCAACCATCATGGAGACAACCATCATCTCTCCCCGCTGTGATACAGCTTGCAGGAGGCCAATATAGTCAGCTTTCTGACCGAGTTACAGGTCAGAGCGGGAGGCAGAGGATTCACATATCAGCTCTGCCTGTTAGAGAAGGCTGAATGAAGTGCTTGTGAGTCTCTGCTCAACTTGTGCCTGTGTACACTTTTCTGGGATCTCCGTGCTCGATTTCCCCAGCCAGGATTCAAAGTCACCACTTCTGGTTGTTCTGGACTCCCAGGGCTGCATCCTTCTCCTGGGCAACTGGGCATTCAATCCTTCATTTCATGGCTGGGCTGTTTCTCTGGGAGACAGTCTTCTACCAACCACACCCCCTTCTGCATCAGCCTGGCGTGGTGCTCACACCTGGACGAGCAGTGCGGGCATTATTGGTGATGAGCCGCTGCCACAGCTTTCAAACACAAACAGGGCAGCTCGAGCTTCACAGGTCTGTTTGTGTCTGTGCTGCCTGCATAGGTACCCACCCCTGCACTCCCTGACCCACTGGTACCCTCTACCCAGTTTGCTTTGCTTATATCTCAAATTACAAGAGGTGCAGGGAGATGGGCAGACAGCAAGCTAAACTGTCACAAAAGTACAGTCTCTACGAAACTTATTCAGGTGTTGTTTTTGAAGACACAAAGAGGGAGAGAGTCAAGTACAGCAAGATCTTACTGAGTCTTCTATGACTGAGTGTGTGTGAGCACCTGTGGTGGCAATTTATAAACACTAGTAATTAATCCTGAGCCAGACCAGCCAGCAGCCTTCCCTTCCCTCTAGGTCGCTCAATTCAGCAGGGGCTGCTTGTACATTCCGGCTGGGTACCTCGTCTTCGCAAACACACAATGGACAGCCTGCGTGCTGCTGCTTTGCTCACCAGCTGCGAGGTTGCTGTTGTTCTCAGGCTGATCCCATGTCTTCCCCGTTGTAGACTGGATGTGACCAGAGGACCCCATTGCCACTGATGTTAGGGAAGAAAAAGGCTCATAATTGACTTTGTTCTGCGTTGTTTTGTTAATAAGCCAGCTGTATGGCGAAAAGTCATTTGGGCCTTGCTTTTGAGACCAAAGATTTTTTCCTGTCTAACCAAAATAAAATCTGCCACATCTAGCCATTAAAGCTCTCCATGTAAATTCAAGTCATAAAGTTACCCAAACACTTAAAGCCTGAGTAAATTTGCAGTAAGATGCACACAGATTTATTCCACATACGGCTCCCCTATGGGAGTTTCGCAGCTAAATCGCTGTGCATCTTATATCTCATTGTAAATATGTGTGCTGATGATACACAGAAAAGGCTTTCACAGCCGTGAATCGCCAGTAATTTTTGTTTGCGTTGCTTTTTGTATTGTATTATAAAAAATCAGCAATGATTTAATATTGAGGAATTCCTCCCTCTTTATTGTGGCCCTTTACTGAGGAGAAGCTAGCACAGAGATCTGCAAACAATGGTTTAATTTGCCTGGCCACTGTATCTCACCTACTTGCATATCAGTAATAGTCCATCTGCTGCTGCCAGTCTGTTCCAAACCTCGCAGTATAACAGGTCATAGTACTATAGTAACGTAATACATCGCAGGAAACCACCCCATAAAGAACACAAAGGGTGGAGCTGAAAATGCTTGGTTTGTGTGTTACCTTTTTTTGCCAGTATCATTATGTTAGGAATGAGGTTTTTGTGAATAATTGCTTGGTGCTTGAACAGAAAAGTGAACGTTTGTTCAGGGGAATGGTCTTTGTGCAGAAGGACTGATGCAACTGGACACAAGTCTGTCATCAAAAGAGGTTTTTAATATTCTGATGGTGGTAAATTTTTCCTGAGTGTTATGACTGATTTTGCTAGAGTTTTTTCTTCTGAAACCAAGGGTGAAAATCAGTATTATACAGCCGGGCTTAGCAGTGGGATACCTATTGATGGGATGAGAAGGGCTATGGCTGCGTCTTCCTAATCCACACCACTGAACTTTTCATTCCAAGATGCACTGAGAAACTTTTGTTCTCAATCGTGTTTGACATGCTCATCCTCTAACAGGGAGTGAGCCAGAAAGAGCAGTGGCAGCTGGCAGAGAGAAATGTACCAGTGCCATATCAAAAGGAAGGACTGCAGGCCCTCTAAATAAGACAAGGAAATCTGCTGTCCATATTAGTGCTCAAGCTTTTTTTTTTCTTATTATTGTACAAAGGCTTGCATCTAAAGAAGTATGCGTATGCGTACATATGATTTGTTTAGGGTTTGGGGTTGGATTTTTTTGATTCATGCTAATGGGTTTATTCCTTCAAGAAATTATGCTGATTGTATTCTGGATATAAGAGAGTTTTGCTGCTAAAATGATAGTACCGAACTATGTGCTTGATAGGCGCTCTCATGTAGCAGTCAAAACTTCTGTGTGAACTGATAAATCTTTAAATATTTGTAAATGGTCTCCAGTTACAACACCACCCAGTGACCAGTCAGGTCTAGGTTTTAGTCCAGGTGAAAATGATCAGAAGTGTCTGAATTTTTTTCTTTTCTTCCTCATGGATGCCCTTCAGGCAGTGTAAGAGGAGGTCAGATAAACAACAGTCCCAGCCCATCTCATGGGGAAACAGAGGCTTTTAAAAAGTAAGTAGATAAATACAGACAGACAGACAGAAACAGAATGGAAATTGAGAAAGAGAGAGGAGAGGAGAGGAGAGGAGAGGAGAGGAGAGGAGAGGAGAGGAGAGGAGAGGAGAGGAGAGGAGAGGAGAGGAGAGGAGAGGAGAGGAGAGGAGAGGAGAGGAGAGGAGAGGAGAGGAGAGGAGAGGAGAGGAGAGGAGAGGAGAGGAGAGGAGAGGAGAGGAGAGGAGAGGAGAGGAAAAAGGGAAAAGAAAAAGGGAAAAGGGAAAAGAAAGAGAAAGGAAGGGAAGGGGAAGAACACTAACACTGTACATGTTTATCCCTTCTGATGAGGGTCTCAAGACTGAGGGCAAACGAGGCTGAGCCCCCTGGGACCTGCAATGCTGAACGAGACACTGCTGAATCAGGCGGTACTGCAAATGCGATGTGGGTTGGGCAGGGGCACTTGACCACACTTCTGCCCAGATAGTCCCTGCCTGTGACAGAGAGCCTGTGCTGGCTTCCTGCCAGCCCTGGCAGGACTGGTGATACCTGTTCAGGAGCGCAGCGTGGTGTGAATATACAATACGGTATGAAGCCTGCGTGTACGAACACAACCTCCTGATGTTGTTTTGGCAGATTTGAGCTGGCAGAGTGAATTTATATTGGATCAATGCTTTGCATTATGTGACCGCAGCATTTCTGCTCCCACATTAGCAGCCCTGAAGTCAGATTTGCTGTGTATTCAAACCATGGCTTGAGCTGGCATAGAACGAGGGCTGTTTGAGGTCATGGTTGTGGCAGACTGCTGAGTCTGTCTTGAGCAGCTTGTGCAACTGCTCCGCAGGCTCTACTGGCTCCAAGCATTGCGGTGTCTGTCACAGTATTTATTTCTTGAAAGGGGAAAATAGCTAGAGAAGCACAAAGGAAACAGGTTTCCAAAGGTTGTCCTTGTTATACCGAAACTTCATCCAGCTCCAGCTTGTGGTGAGGTTGTGGTTCAAGTGGGTTCTGCTCTCCAAGACCACTTCTCATAAAGCCCTGACCTCTCTTGCAGACACACTTCTGTCTTTAAAGAGAAGGCATTATTCATTAAAATCAAACTCTCTGCTGTTGAAACGGACCTTTCCTGGGACTTAATTATATCAGATTTAAAAGGACAACAACAGGCAAGGATGTTATGCTTTTCCTCCCATGAGAAGAAGCTCCATTTCTGTAATTTTAAACTCCCTTTAAAAATAAGGGCTGAGAAAAAGGCTTTGGAATAATTCTCTGCTTGGGAATTTGAAATTAACAGATCTCAATCCTTGCATTAATACTGGTGGAAAATGGGGGGCAAAGATTATAAACTGCTCTACTGCCTAACAAGAGCAGAGGACACCAGCTCCCTGGAGGTCACCAAATTGCTTCAGGGCAGAGGTCTTCCAGTCTAGACATACACTCGCCTTTCTTTGCACAATGGAAAACTTCAGTGTGACTAGGGAGAATAATTACCAAAATATTTGAAGTTAGACTAGTATACAGGACATGCCATCACAGGTAGCTTTTTGATAACATCTTTTCCACTCAGAGATTTTTTTCCAATTAATATCAGTGGCTTCATTTTGTCACCTCTGTCTGGACATAACATCTATCAAAGATCCAAGGCTCAGAGAGAGTGGCCTAACATCCTTTCTCCCCCAGACACAGCATGAAAGCAGGCTCCTACTTTGAAAAGTAGCTTCTATGTACATGAATGTAGAATAGTTGCATATTCAGTGTAAAAAATACCCTGAAGTACCTAAAAAGTGCATATTCTTCATTATTATGGCAGAAAACCACTAAAATTATTTTGCATTAGTCTAGTGGGACCAGTCTAGCAGATGTCTTCAAGTCATGCACCGGTGTTTAAGTTCAGACATTTGTACCACACGGAAAAAGCAGGTGGGAGGTACTGGTGGCAAAAAGCAAAGGCTGGGATGGGACAAGAAGATGTAACTTCTTCAGGTTTTTCTTCAGGTTTCCTCAGTGTGATTCAGGCTGGAGATCCTCTGACCAGACTGAATATGTATTACCCACAGGAGAATCACACAATAAGTCCTGCGAGGAGCCATTCTCTTACTTTGTTGAAAAGAACATATGTATTTGGAATCCTTCCATAATAGCATAAATCTCCTCGTCTTACAGCTAAAAATCAATAAGTCCTATGTAATTTTTAAATACAGCAAGATCTTAGAATTAAGGAATTCCAGTATAAGGTTCATGAATTAAATCATCTTCCTTTAATATGGGCAGGGCCACTTTAAAAGTCCATTTTGAAACACAATGACTTAAGAAAAAAGTCTGCATACAAAAAATGTACAGCCCTCCTTCATCGCTTCATTGTAGAATAAAATGACAGCAAAGGTTGAAAATGTTGATTTGAAATGCAAATAACAAATGTGCTTTGCAGGACACATGACCCTCTCTGTGTAGACGCAGGCAGAACTTAGGGAGAGATTTCTTCCTTTTTTAAAGAAAAAACTACCCTAATTGGTCACTTAATAAAAGGCTTTGTCTTGATGATTGCTTTTTTCCTCAAAGAGGCAGGGAAATGAAAAAGAAAAAAAAAAACAAACCCCAAACCACTCAAACCCAACATCTTAAGCATTTGCAGTTCCATAGTGTCTGGAAATGCACACGTATTTTCCTCCAGCATTCTGTACAGTAAAAGCATTCTGGAATGAGAAAGACCCAACTGTTCTTACGTAGTGTGATGTTATACTCTGGTGCGGTCAAGTTTAAAAAGTATTTCACTTTGGCTATGGACGGACACTGTCTTCCAAGCTGAACCCTGTTTGCGGAAAAGGATGCTCACCCCCGTCTGTCCTCAGTTTCCTGCCACTGAAACTTGCAGCTAGAGGCTGTTGCTCCGTATCTGTCAGCAGAGGCACTGGTGTGAATGCTCCCTAGCTTGCCTCGGTCCAAAAGGGGCTGTCCAGCTTGAAGGAATCGAGTGGCAGGTGTTTGTTCACAGAGGTCATTGTGACTAAACCGCGTAGGGAGCAATCAGACAAGTAGCTCTGCTGACAGGTAGCAAAAAATTGGACATGAGTGGAGGTGATAACCTTACCACCAGCACAGCTGCTTGAAACAAATGTTTGTCTATCCCGTGTGGAGCAGATGGCAAGCTACCTTACCGGACTGCAGGATGAAGTGGATGTGAAACTATGTGAACGGGAAGAGGAAAAAAGCTTGTTGTCATGGATTACTATGAATCATCTACAAGTATTTACTCGAGTACTTGGTTTGAGAACCTTTACAGATTTGTCTTTTTTTTTTTTACAGAAACTTTTGATTAAGTAATCAATCATCATAAAACAAGTTGCAGTGGTTTCAGGTAGGTACTGTTAAGCACATCGTCACACATTTTAATGGCATATGGCTTCCTGATGGAGTGTATTCACTATTAAATGTAGTGGGGAAACTTCCCATTGATGAAAATCTGCTTCAATAAACTAAGCTGAAATTAGAGGATATAAGGCAACAAAAATTATGACATTTGATGTCTTTTACAACAAAAGTAGGCAATGTCAAAGATGAAACCAGAATGTCAGTAAGTACATTTCACTAGTTCAGAGAATGATGCAGGAGAAATGTAAACGTCTGTGGAGAACTCGAAACACTTGCTTCAACTTTGGATCTCATATTGCTCCTGTGGCTGCATCTCTCTCTAGGAGGCTGAACGTGCCTGGAGCTCTTGGTGCTGAGACCAACCAGTACAGCCCAGCCCACGTCTGTGATGGTATATGCTCTTTTATCCTCTAAAACCGCTTGTGTGTAGTGGTCCCAGGCAGTTGCTGGCGGACTGCTTTGGGAGACCGCTGGCTGCCCAAGCTCGAACTGCCCCAGGGACTGCTCTGCCCCAGCCTGGTAGATGTGCTTGAGTCTCGGTGTCCGGGGACAATCTTGCACTGTTTAATAAAGTAGCACAGATTTAGCCTGGGCCAGGCAGCATTTATAGCAGCGGTTCATTGCACGTTATTCTATATCACATAACACGTGATACTTGACATCTTGTCAGTTTGTGTGATACAATTACATGAGCAAAACCTAGAGTTTATGGATGTTCATAACGTCACCTGGAAGTGAGGCAGGGCTGGTTTTCAGAGCTATAGCTACAAATTACACTGATGCATACCTTGTTATTTTCTGTATGGAATCTCAGCACTCCACAAACTCCTCAAGGGAAAGATTTTGCATTCTTGCTCCTTCTCCCTAGAGGAAGGGTCAGAATGCCCCTAGCACAGTCACAGTTACAGCGATACTGACAGTACTTCATATGTTGTTTGGTACTTCGAAGGAATTAGGAACTATAGGCCAACATCAACCTCCTTTTGAAGTAAATAGTAATGAGGCATTTTAGTTATTACCGCCCCTAAACAGCTCACTGACCCCTGCCAAAGCTTGCTCTGTGCCACTGCCTGTGCCACCTCCTGCATTTCACAATAATTTTGATTTATCAGAACAGATAGGCAACTAGAAAATGGCAGGGGGGAAGAAGCCTCAGAGGGTGGTAACTGCTGAGAGAGGAGCCACCCAGGGTGGTCTATAGATTGATGCCAGGTTTCCCCTCCCGATAATCCAGAAACACTTAAGGAACAGGCATGGATCAATTCTGCCATCACTTGTCTTATTTTTTGAAGCTGTGATTTCTGTTCTCTCAAACAGCTGAAGCAGATTGCAAATGCTCAGTTTCATTTTATCTCTCAGCTTCGAAAATCAAAAGGTAAAGAAGATATAGATCTGATGCTTAAATAGGATCAGGTACTTCAATGACAAAACTATTTTTCTCCTCAGCTGGTCAAGAAATTTCTTCTCCAAAACCCCCCTTTCTTTATTCATGTGTTTTATATATAGGAAACATGCATTACTAAGTCTTCCCCTTATTCACACAATTTTCCTCTTTCTAGAAATGGAAGTACAACAGCGGAGGTGGAAGTTTAAAACTATCTATTCTTCTACCATTCAAAGATGTCTTTTGTATTCAGTTTCAACAGCTTTGAATGGAAAAACAAAAAAATCTATTTCTAAAAAATTTTTCCCTATCAAATGTAATTATAAATCAGTTAAACTCTCCAGAAGCTTGCTTTTTACCTGTAAGAAGTAACAACCCAGAAAGGTCTTCCACAGAAAAAAAAAAAAGCTTTTTTATGTATATATATATATTTATATACATGCACATTTACCTCAGACTTCGAATGATATTGCCCAGATAACTAATCCTTTAAAAAACCTGCACCAGAAAGGCACTATTAAGGTGCTTAGGACATTTCTCAGAAGAGGCAGTTCACAGTCACCTCTACCATGAAAACCTCAGCTGAAGTTGGTAAGAACTGCTACAGCCACGTCTTTCATAAGCAGTGTTCACCAGAGCACCATGTTCGGTGCTGGTCACCTGCTGGCTGATAATTACATATGTGTGAATCCTTGCTCACAAGTTTATTCATGCAAAGAAATGACGTCGTGAATTCCTTCCTGTGCAAGGGTGTGTGCAAGGGTGTGCACCAGGAATGGGAAGTCCTGCAAGAGTTAGGGAGTCAGAAGATAGTGACTTGCCCAAATACACAGCAAATCCTCAAAATTAAAATCCTATGAGCACTTGCTAACACTTACTGAATAATTAGTTGAAAAACGCATGGCAGTAACCACATTTGTGGACACTAAATATGTTCACCAGTACTTTGCAAATAAAAAATTTGGCTGAGGTTAAGAATAAACTGTTCAGTGATTCTACTTTCAACTTTGGAATATTTGTTGACGGCATTGTTGAAATCAGAGAGGTAATCTATATGAAAATACCTAACAGGTTAAAGAAGAAATAACATCATGACATAATATACTCTGAAAGGGTCTCCTGTCATTAGAAGAAATAGTGATTTTTCTCCCCATAACTTTTTTTTTGTAACTGCCTTTCAGCGGTGCCAAGCAAATCAGCTCTTTTTTGTTGGTTACACGTGAGCTGAGACTTGCTGTATCTACTGATTCAGAAATACTTAGAGGCAGAAAGCACATCACGGCCAGACTTCAGCAATTTTTATTTCAAAGAAAAACACAGCTTTTAGTTAATATAAAACTATTCATGAATTAATGGAAAAATGTGATTTCTGGTCAAAGTGAAATGTTTCACTTGAGCACTTTCGTTTTCTTGAGTCTTCTCATTTAATATGGCTGTTTGAAATGGGTTTTACCTACGTCTTATTAAGCAATTTTTAAAGTAAAATTAAAGAAATAAACCAGGGCTTGTGTGTGGAAGTAAGAATTATAAAGCATATTTCCCCCTCTGTTGCCTAGCCTGCCATCATGTTGACCCAAGCCAGTTGAATTATTTCTCGGCTAGCAAACCCTCTGTTCCTCGCCTGTCCTTAGTTACGCCAGTCATAGCGCTCGCAGGCTGCTCTTTGCCTTTCAGATTACTGGGCTTGTTTTACACCCACCGCCAAAGTGGTGGGGCACAGATTTTAGGGTTGGCAGCTTCTGCTCTGCACAATGGCAGCTGCATTCTGGAGGGTGGGCTGCAGAAGGCTTTTCGTGGGAAGGCAGGCAAACCTTGCTTCTGCCTCATCCCGGAGGATTTTCTTGAGGAAGAAATATGTTTCAAGCTGTCATCAAAGCTTCACCTAATGAAGTCAGCATACTACCCCGGCTTGCCGAAGACAAAACTTGGGGCAGGGCTGTTCCAGGTCCCTGGCGGGAGAGGGTTCGCTCTTGCCTGCATCCAGCTCCTTTCAGGCTTTCTGTTGCTGAGTTCTGGATCTCGTTGCTTACTCAGAGAACAAACTGGATGTATTACATTAATTCAGGCAGTCTTATATTAAATGTGGGTAACTGTGAGCTTATTCTGCTGCACCTGGCCAACCACCCTTGTTTCCTGTGCTAAAAACTGAAAGCTTTCCTTGTCTTCATCCCATCTGGTGTGCTACAGGATGCAGGTAAGAGATAGGAGGGATTCCAGCAAAACAGTACAGTCTGCACAGCTTGCCAGTGAGCTATCAGAGCTGGAAGGTATGAGAAAAAAGTTATTATTGGGAAGAGCTGAGCAGGGACTTTCAGCCTTCCAGAAAACAAAGCAGCAATTGCACCACCCAAACTAAAACACTGGAAATGGTATGGATATTTTTAAAACTTGCGGACTGTCTTCACAGATCCTGAGTACACTTTCACTTGAGCTCTAAGAATTAAGGATAATACCTCTTCTGTCAGAAAGTGGGTTAAATGTGCTGTAAATGGCTCACAGGCAAGCGTAAACAAAGTAAAGGGCCACCTGAAGAACCACTGCTGCCTGGAATTGCAATCCCTTAAACCATCCTTTGCTCACTCTTCTCACTGTGCCGCCTTACAGAACAAAGAGTTTTGTTGAGCTTTTGAGGCCTGGTATGTTAATTATTTTTATTATGTAAAAAACAAGCTGTGGAAACATCTGACTTTTCATGAAGTGAACTGGGGAAGGAAGTAGAGCTTTAATTTACCCAATAGTTTTCAGATTTTGTGCCACAGCAAAAAAAATATTTTTTTGTTGTGAGTCCAATAGGGTATTTGCTTTTGAATCAGACAAATTAGGTTTGTTTCTTTGCCATACAGTTTTTCCACCCTTTTGGATGTTATTGGAGGGTAAATTTCAAAATGAAATATCATTGCAAAATGCTGGATTGATGCATAACCAAGTATTTCAACATTTTCTTTTGAAATAAACAAAAAATCACAGTAGTTTAGCCAAAGCATTTGGAGGAATTTGACAACCTACATGTGTATGTTTTGGTTGAAGAAAGTGTATCATGCTGTTATCTCAATAGGTTAATGGAAGTGTATAGTAATAAAACTTGTACCGTTTTCTTGTTTCATACTTTTTAAGCTTTGTAGTTTTTTACTGCTGTTGAGTTTCAAAATCAGAGCTGGGTGGTTTGTGAATTAATGCCCTTCCTTACCAGAAGTCTTCCTCTTACTAGAAGCCACCCCGCTTCTCTTCGTCTGCCTTCACCCACACAATCATTGCTTAAATATTTCAAGGAAGAAATAAGCAACCACTAGGACAATGAACAGCACTACCTCTGCTAAACAAGCAGTGTGATCGCTGAAGGAAAAATAATACCGGCTCAGCTGATGGCATTGTGGTTGATACCTATCAGTGTGTCCCTGCAAGAGCCTTCCAGCTTTTTTGATGTCTGATCTATAAATCAGTTTAAGAATCAATTTGAACTTGACTGCGTAGATAGGCATGAAGATGGAGAGGATTGCTTATTTTTCAGCTATTAATACTGAAGGACACAATTTCTGTAATAGCCAACTCTGTATTTTTATTTGATGTACAGCTTTTTAATAAATTTTATTTCCAAAGGACTGCCTGGCAAGTGGTAGATGTGATAGTCCTGCACATGAGACTAATAAAGAGAGATTCTTCAGGCCTCTTAGTTTATTTCTATCTCCCCTAAGAAAAATATTTGCATAAAGCAGTGAGTACATCAGCAGTCAGTTCTTTCCTAAGAATGTTAATTATATTTTCACTGTATGAATTAATTATAATTCCTTTTGACTATGGTGATATTGTTTAGAGAAATTATCTCTCAGGTCAGATGAAAAGGTTTGACTTCGTGTGACACATGCTCTCCATTGTGACATTAGTATTCCCTAGCAGGAACTTTGTGAAGAATTAAAATCAAATTAAACGGAGAAAAGGGCCCCTCTCCACTGACTTCTTCATTTATAACATTATGCAGAGAAGATCCTCCATGGTTTGTCATGTACAGCCGAACAATGAAACAGGCATTTTCTTCTTCACAGAGCACCTTCTGAGAGGCATCACGGCATGTGTTCACTGAGTGCACTTCTCTATTAATATAGTTACACCGGAGACAAATTGAGATTAGGGTACAGTTGGGAGTTATCAGTAGAGTTGCACCTGCTTAGCCTGGTTCTGAATTTCCCTCTGATGTGTGAGAGTCTGAAATGCAGCCTTCGTGTGTATGAGCATTTGTGGAGACTGTGCGATCTGCAGTAGAATGTGTGAAGCACAATCCTCTACTGAGTTCTTCATCGCTGTCTTGGAGAAAAGACTTTTGGGAGCTGAGGCACTAGGTTTCAAATGATCTCCAGTTTTGCAGAGTGAAAGAAAAGCATCAGGATCTCCAAAGTTACACCTGCCTTGCTCCTGAGCTTCCTGGGACTGAAAAAGTGTCTTAAATCTATCTCCTATGGGCTGGACCTGGATTTAGGCTGCTCCTAAATGTCCTGTGGCTGTATGGCAGGGGTCTTCAGAGCCTTCTAGAAAGCACCTGAGCCACCTGGTATGTGCGATGTTGCTTATGTGGCTTGAAAATGTAGATGGGATACATGGAGGAAACCGGGCCAGGCAAAGAGACCGAGCACCCGTTCACAGCAAGTTCATCCACAGTAGCTTTTTAAGACTTTGGGAAATCCAGGGTTGCACACTTTGTCCACCAGGAAGGCCCAATGGGATGTTCTGGCAGGACATTAGCATGACAGGTTAGTGAATTTGTCCTCGAAACTGCCGTTGCTTACATGTCGTACTGCTGCTTACCTGGCAACTCACATGAGAGGGCAATAAACAGTGCAATCTTTGTTATTTTTTTATCCTCCCTCTGCTACTTCAGAAATTAATACACAGCAACTAAACAGCCAAGAAAACACACGGTCTGTTAGCGAGACTTTGAACTAACCCAGCTCAGTCTATGAATTGGACCCTTCTAGGACACAGCACCCCATTGGTCCTTGTGGCTTTGACCACCGTGCCACCACCGTCACAGCCTTGCCCACCTCCCCCTCTGCAGGCTCCTTTCAGCAGCTCAGTCACTGATAAGCTGGAAATAAATGCAAGACTCATGATGGAGCTAGGGGGATGAGAAGCAAATTGTTTTCCTGAACATATCCCAGGTTTAGGAGTCCAGGGAAGACCTCAGGATAATAATGAACGTATCAACTTCAGAACAAAACACAAAGCTCATTTGATCTGATTCAACTTCCCTGTGAAAGAGTATTCAAAGTAAAATTAGATGGAAGATAGAAGAAAAAACTGAGACCAAAAATGCTAGGAGGAAATAATTGTTTTTCAAGTTGGAGGGTATTAAGTGTGAACTGGGAAGTCTGGGTGTGTGCATCCTGGCCAGGAGACAAGTGGACAGAAACAGAGCCCTAAAGCTTTAAGCGAAGTGGCTGCAGCTGGGAGATACTGGGCACAAAATGCAGCCGTGCATGACTGCAGTACTCAGAGGAATCAACATGTTTTGCTCATTCTTTAGTTAAGAGATCGTTGAATTAAAAAAAAAAAAAAAAGAGGAAGAAAAAATCCACCACTGTGGCATCCTTTCTCTGTCAGATGTAGGAAGCAACATGACTGGGACAGGGATAAACGGCTCCAGTGTCCTCTTTCAGGTACAACATCCAGCAAATGACAGCACAACCCTTCCGCAATGACACCCAGGGGTATTTTGTATGTATATTCCCCTCTGTCAGTGGGAGGTGGAGAAGAGTGGTCCACGACACCCCATATTGCACTTTTCCTCTCCTCTGCTGAGCTGCGAGGTGAGCATGGATCAGAACTGAAGGAAGGAGAGGTCAGAGTGCTCCTTGTGCCATTGCCACCATTCTCACAGTCGCACATTGTAGAGCTGCCAGTCTCTTGAAAAGAAAGCAAGCAAACACGGTCATTAAATTCATGTTCTGGCCCCCTCTTTTTTTATTTCTTGCTGTGTTTAAAGACGTCTATGTTTTTCTCAGCTGAAAAACAGGGTCTTTTGTTTTGAAGAGTTCCAGTTTCAATAGTTCAATTTTAGTTCCACCTTCTAATTCGTATTCCTGGTATCAGCTGCTAAGAAGCAAGTTAAATGACTTGAATTCGTGCTGATTTCACATTACTAATTGCACTGCCAATTGCTTTCCAACCTTTTATTTCTTTAAGAGACATCAAAACCTGTGACAGGTTTAAGATTCTCAATACTTAAAAGAAAGGAAAGAGCAAATAAACCTGAGGAACGAATTATACATTACAATCAGTTAACTGTGTTACCTGGTACCGTGCCTGCCACAGAGAAACAAATGGGCCTGTTCGCTCTCGGTGGGTGGCTATCCGTGTATTGTGGTAACGGTGTGTGATGCTGTCTCAATCAGCTCCAAGAATGACGTGGAGAGGCATTGCACTGAGCACAGTTAAAGGCAAAACCTGCGGGAGCGGGGAAAGCCCTTGTTCCCATAGTAACCTGTGAGCCATTAAGAAGATACACACCTCCAAAAGCTGAACTTAAAACAGTGTTTTTAACTCAACACATTTTATTTAATCTCAGCAATCTTTTCCTAACTGTCATAATGTTGGGTGCATTGATTGCTACTAGAGCTCCATAGTACTCACGTTCGACAGCTGCCACAAGGAAACCAAGAACACACTTTATGAGTTAAATCACTAACAAACATCTTATCACTAGAACCGGTCTCTTTCTGGTGGGTGGGCTGACCGCTTTGCAACCTTACCGAAATTTAAAAGAGCACAGAAGAGAAAGAATGTTAAATAAGGGAAGGGGGGAGGGAA
>NW_010415824.1:8445-11184 GCF_000710305.1 Buceros rhinoceros silvestris | reverse complement strand
AAAGAGAGCATTGCTCTACGGCCATTGTTTTACCAGTCTGACACCATGTACAAGGGGTGAAAATATATTTAGGCCAAAATAATCAGGCTATCATGGATGTAAGGTGCATGCAAGTCTAGTACCATCAGAGCTTTTTCCGCTTTCTGTAATAAAATACGCTATTCTCATATAAGCACCGATGTACTTGTACTTACTCCGTGCGTTGGTATGCGTGTGGAGGATTTGTACTTCTGTAATTATATTAGTGTGTGTAGCAGTCTGTGTAAAGAAAAGTTCTTAAAATTATTTTCAGGAGTCATATTCTCCCTGTGAAGCCTCCTGCATTTGTTTGCTGTTATGTAACCATATTCTTCTTTGTTTTGAAATATTTTATCTCCTCTGTTGCTGTCAGAAATACCCACGCAAACCAAGAGGGGAAATGGGCTATAAAGGGAACAAACGAAACTGAGTATTGAATTAAATTGGTTTTGGTCTGTTTCCAAATGTTGCCAAACACAGAAGATAAATACAGAGAGACTGGAGAAAAACTATCCCCCTCTCACGCTTGTTTATGGTGCGGGTAAGTGTAGGTGCCAGTTACAAATACAAAAGGAAAAAAATGGTTAGCACTGCTCCTCGATGAACTAACACATGCAGACTTCCTATGGTTATGACTCGGAGTCTTAAAATATTTAACATGAACATATGTGAGGACCTGGTGAGAGTCAGAAGTACCTGTAGGTAACATTGTCTTCATTATATTTATCTCAAAGTTATCTTCTATTATTAAAATCTTTTTTTCCCTTTTTTTACTGTTCACGGTCTTATAATTTTCATATCATTCAGGCCTACAATTTTACACTCATGCTTTATTGATAAAACGAAGCTTGTTTTCTGGGTTTTTTTCTAGAGGATCAGATGAAGAATGGCCTCTGTTATAAAAAGCTGCGTCCACAAATGCGTATACACACGTGTAAAGGCCATCCTTCCCCAGTGAATTTACGGCTGGGTACCTCAAACCAAGACAAGCATCAGGAATCAAATATGACCAGCGCTTTGTGAACAGAGAACTGGGACAGATAAGTAATGGGACGTCCAAAATCACGTGCGAGACCTGTGGCAGAGGTTGTAAACAAACTGTGTTAGCGAGGCCTTGACCTGTGTCTAAATAACAAGGTCTTCCTCCCTTATCTTGGGCCATCTCCTTGGCACCACAGCTACATGATAACTTTCCCATTTTCTTTTAGCGTGTTTTCTTTTAGAGTAATTTATTTTATGGTATTTTAGGCATCTTGCATTTGGATTCCACCCTAAACTCTCATCTAAGCCTTTCTTGCCTCAGTCTTCAAGTAATGCAGATCTCCTTGGCTGTGCCTCTCCTTGCTCCAAGTTATCTCTTGCAGGAAGCGACTGTCAACAGCAGCTTTCCTGGTCCTCCCTTGAACAGTGGCATTTCCCACCCACCGGAGCCCTGAACCACTGTCTGTAGCTTAATGTCACTACCTGCATTATCAACAGTCTTAAAACTTAAACACCTTATTATCCCATGTCACAACATTGTGTCCTGCCTCTTCTGCCTGGCCACAAACACTAGATTTGACTGCGTGAGTGCTTCCTTTATCCATGTATATGTGGCCAAAAGGTTTGAGATGCATAAATCAGGTGTTGCTGCTATGAAGACATTTAAGTTTATGAGAGAAGGGTAAATCATGGTGCCAACATTGCTGCCAGAACTTTGTAATCACTGGGGAGAAGGGACTACAATGAGTAAATTACACATTTATAGCAAATAATCTGAATAAAGCTCTTTATACTTTCTTCAGCCTTGACTTTATGGATGGATTGGCTGATAAAAATCAAATCACAAGGTCATTTCCTCCTTCACAATCCTTCTCAAGAACCATTTTTACTGAGGTACCTGGAGGAAATTAGCTATTATGTGATGGAAAGAGCAGAAGGATCACTGGGGGAAGCTTAGTCTGAAGGGAGAATTTTTGTGTACACGCCCTATATTGTCTCTAGAAATTGTGACATCTCAAGTCAGGGTATATAGCTCTACTGGAGAACACTCCCCATGACTGCTACTGGAATAATACCAAAATAAAATAATACCAAAAAGTAACAGTTGTAATATTCAGGGCTATATTTTAAAGGATTCAAATAAATGACATTTGTGAAGGAAGCTATTGATACCATCCTCAGCCGTGGGGGTCAAACTCATAAGGCACTTCGGAGCCTCAGAATGCTTGAGAATACCTGAACACATTGCTGGGGTGGGACCCCAGGCTACATTTTTGCACTCAATGTGCATTTTAGAAATATTTCCCTACTACGTTTAATGGATCTGGGAGCAAATTAATTCAGAAAAATAAATTCAAATAGACCTTCCTGAATCAATATTGCAGCATTTCACATTCTTGATAACTTGAATCATAGTGCTGGAGCAATATTCAGCTGCTATAAATTGCCCTGGCTTCACTGAAGCCAATAACGTTACAGTAATTTGTTTCATCTGAGGATGCGATTTTTACAGAATGGCCCTGTTACTGTTAAATAGTGAGTGTAATTTGTTCGTTTGTTTGTTTCAATAAATGGGGAGAAAGGGCAGAATCCTGTATTTGTAAACAGAACAAAGGGTTTACTTCTGCAAGTAAAATGGGGTTACCAGTAACGAAATCTGGGATGTCAACGACCAGTATCTTTTGAGGAAAAGATCTCAGCCACAGAAAAAGGGAAGCGCTGCATCTTCTTTTCTCTTTC
>NW_010415824.1:2422-8362 GCF_000710305.1 Buceros rhinoceros silvestris | reverse complement strand
TCTTTCCCTCTATAAGAGACAACACTGAGTTATGGAAACACATTGGATACACTCCAAAAATCTGTACGGTGTAACCTAATTCCAGTACACTAAAGCTGCAAAGACATACGTGTCCCAGTGAGGTTTTCTTCCAGCATCTAGAACTTGGCTTTAATGCTGCTTAGAAACAGAATTTCAGAGAAGGGACGAACACACAGGGATTTTAGGTCCAGCACAAACTGGCAACTTTGGAAACTGCTTGTTGTGGAATTTTCTGACCTGGATTGGATGTTTCAAGGTTGGAGGTGCCAGTAGCCCTGAATTCAGTGGCTTTCACTGATACTTGGGAGCAAATATATGTTGTGGCTTCCACAGCATCCTGTGAGAACTAATTCCCTGTCTTGGTGTGGAAAGATTTTCTTTCCTCTGCTTTCACACTGCTGGTTGATAATTTCATTATCAGTTTACCTGCTGTTGTATTGTGATAAACAGTGAATAAATCATTTCCTATTCTTCATATCTACCTCAGCCATATTTCATCTTTGTCATCTATTATCTAGTCTATTATTATTATCTGTCACTTAATCTATTCACTTTCCTTGTAACAAAATGCTCTGTAAGTTGGGTCTTCCCTTCTCTGTCTTAGTTCCAGTACATCCTTTTGAGATGAGGTAAAGTGAATACTAAGCACAAAATGTAAAGTAATAATATACAGTAGCACGATGTTATTTGATCTTTTTTCTTTTCTCCTTTCCTACTGATCCTTAATATCCTTTGTTTCTCAGATAGTTCCTGAGCATTGATGCATCATGTATTCAAAGCATTCAAAGAATCTTGAAAGACTAAGTTCTTCTTCTTAAATGACATTAGATAATTCACCATCTAACTGCTTATATATAATAGCCTGTACATACCTGCATACGTGTACGTACAGATGTGCATCTGCATTGCCTGTCTATGTATGAGCACAATGTTACCCTTCTGCGTCACCCTGCAGTTACTGACATGAAATTAAATGCAAAAACTTGTGATCTTTTGAAATACTTCAGGGTCAATTTTAGATTACCCTTTTCTGAACAATTTTGTATCAGCTAACGTTATCAGTGCCCTTTTTAGCTGATTCCTGCAACATTTACATGTTGAGGAGCACTGGGCCCAGCTCTAATCTGTTGGTAGCATCATGAGTGACAGCATTATATTGTGAAGAATCAGATGATACTAATTTTTTCTTTTCTTTTTCTTTTTTTAAAGCAGCTATTAATTGATTATTGCTATTTATACCTTGAATATTTAGTTTTCATAGGATCCTTTGACACAGGCTCTCATTGGCATTTTTTGGGCAAATCAAGAAGACTGAATCAGCTGTAACGTTTTTCTCTCCTCATCTCTTATGAGAACTGTGTGATACGTGAGGCATGACTGTCCTTTGTATAAGCCGTACTGCCTTTTCCCTGGTATTTCTTACACATTTTTCTCCCCTATTATTACAGTTTCTAATATGTTTTATGCTCCAGAAACCAAGCTTATTGGTTGCTAGTCCTCATAATAACTCCTCAAGCCTTTAGTAAAATTTTTGCTAAAAAAATTAGCAATTAGGTGCCAAAACTAACTTAGCCCTCAGTAGTTCAGTAATTTTACACATAACCTTTTCAGGACTACCTGGTGCATAGATTTTTATCTTCTTGATTTTTACATACGCCCAGATTTATGGTATTTAATTTTAGTTGCATAAAAAGTGTGTGTGTCTCATCTGACACCATAGACAAGGGCAATTGGTAGCCACTCTCAGTGGAAACTTCTGCTTACATAGTTCGGATGTCGGTCTCTCCATATGCTCTCCCTCTCTCTGTCAGGTGCTGAGATGATAAGCACAGTCCGGTTTCCTAACCTTGTAATGGCCACGGCCAAGCCAGTCTGACCCCAACAATTCAGTTCTTCAGGTTGCTCTGAAAGCTCATTTATGGACACTTTAATTTGAAGCAGTCCCCTTTGTTCTTACAATGCCTCCACACAGAAAGTAGTGAGTCAACTTGGTGATAAGCTTAGTGTACACAGAAGATCCTCGCTTTTCTGGGACCTCAAGTTTTTCAGCATATTTTTCTTTCTTTAAAGATCTCATTCACCTTGTGATGCAGTTCTCTGGAAAAAGCACTTTTTCAAGTATGATTGTTTATTTCTTACCTTCTTACTCGTATCTCGCTTTGTGTACGGTCTACTAATGTTCTCTCGTAATGGTAACTGCTGCAGTTCACCTGTGTTGAAGTCACAGCACTTTTCTACCTTGTCCTGATTGCAGCAGCACAATTACCTTCAGATTTTTCTGCTGTGTTTCTTCTTGTCAGTGTTCGTCTGTTAGTTTCAAATGATTTTCAGCGTGAAAACAAGTATTCCAGATTCTGCTGCATTTCCCCCTCTCTCTCACTCACAAGGACGTATGTAGCCATGACTCCTTAATGGTGGATAACTTCACTGTTTTCCCTATGAGAGCAAAGAAATAGTGAGATGGCTTGGGCTGGAAGAAACGGATTTCTTCAAGGAATATCTTGGAAGAGATGTTGTTTATTTCACACAAAAAGTGGGAGTGTACTAACCTGACTTGTTAACGACACATCCTAGGCAGAGCCAGGGCATTCGGAATATTTTAGAGATAGAATTTGAGGACAGAGTATTAGAAGCTTATTTAGTTTCAAAGTGCAGAATCATATGCGGATATATGAGTTATAAGAACACTTGCTGTCATTAGATGCCTTCTGTTAACTACCCTTCTGCTGGGATGGCAGAGGAAGAGAAAAGATACAGGGATGTAGCATTGTATTCAGGCTGTCAACATGACAGGAAAGGCAAAGACCGTGGAAAACCAAGAAGGATTAGGTGAGTTATTTCCTGCAGAGTGAGGGGGCTACACATGCACTGCTGGCAGGTGAAGTATAATTTGGTCACCCAGGATCAAACCCAATTGCTTTAAAATAGAATGCATGATTGACAAGGGCTATTAAGATGGTTAGGAAAATGGAGAGCATAATATATGAAGGGATACTAGAAGAGCCTGGCGTGATTAGTTTATCAAAATGGGGGTGACAGGAAGCATGGTTTCTGTTGAGAGACACTTCATGCTAAATAAGAGTAAAGCTGTTGTGGCTAGGGGGTAGTGCTGGCAGCAGAGCAAACGAGGCACCTGTCGTGAGAGAAAAGGGAGCCTGAATCTCTGAAGGAAATGCCCTAGCTAACGGGCAGGAGATGCTTTGGGGGCTTCCACCAGGAGCACGGTGACAAAGAAATGAAACCTTTCTGAGAGGATGTACAGTATTGTCACCAGCTGTAGGTGAAGACTTGGAATTCCTCCTGCTCTTCCTACCAGCTCACTGAGTGTCTTTAGACACTGCTTGCTGTTTGCTTGGCTCTGGTCTCCACGTGGGTAAAATACAGATAATTAAGCCGATGGCTTCCGTAAAGAAGCTTGAGACCTGCCAGCAAACAGGGCTAAGTAGCAGCAAGGTGTTGTTATTCTCATTTCCAGCTACTTCAAAGGAAAGTATAATCTGCCTTTCCAGCCATCAGGTGAAGTGAAGGTGTGTGAGTGGGTGAGAACAAGGGCTGAGAGAATAATGGTTGCATCACTTGCACAGCTGCAGGCAAAACCCCAAGTATTATTCAGTTCTTTACAGAGAGAATATAAGTTGAAGAGAATCTTTACTTACTTTTTAATAACCCACCTCTCCATGTACCACTGATGATGCTTTGAAATTAATAAATTTCCTGACAGCAGGGGCTGAAACTCTCTGCATTTTTTGCTGACATTTTCATTTGATCATTGCCTTTTCTACAATAAACATCCGTCCTGAAGGTAGCTGCCTCTTGCTGGTAAATGAATAGCTTCCTTCATGGTCTGCACCGCATTTATTTTAACTTGGTCAGACTGGCTAAAATTAGATGAGTACTGCTGAAATCTAAAACTCCTTCAAAGGAGGTTGAAGTTAGTCAGATTAGTGTGTTGTCAGCTGCATTTTAAAATCTTAGGAGATGAAGGAAAATCCTAAAATATTGGTGTATTTCCAACCAACTAGGGAACGTTAATTATAAATGAGAGGGGAAAAAAATGCAGCTGATGCCACAAATATTTCCAAAACAGAATTTATGGAATGGTTCGACACCCTCAAAAACATTCCTTCATTTGTGTTGTCAACAGTACCTTTTTGATAGGAATCTTCCAGGTATTTATCCTCTTTGGCCATACCTCAATCCCCTGCGGCTTTACAAAGCTGGGAAACACCAACAGACTGTGACTGAAATTGTTAGCTGGGATTTCACCCGGGGCACAAGACCGTCAGGCTGGGGTCGATGTAGTTTGTTCCAAGCATCTTCAGCTGCAATTTGACTGATGTGGGAAATTCTTGGCTATGTACCGGTGCTTCAGTAGCACTGTGAGATGTCTTCTTTCTCTGGTGAAAAATCTTTTATCCTCACTCTGTCAGAAGATGTTTAAATAAACAAATAATATTAATGTCATTTTGTAGCAGTATTTCTTTGGATAGACTCAGAGAAATACACAGCATGTATAGCATTTAGTCTTTTAGAGCAAAGGTGGTTTGTGTCACTTCTGATAGAAAGGTAGAATTTCTTGCAAATGCAGAATAAAATCTGTATGTAAGGGCAGGCGCCTCCAAATGCAACAGGACATGATTCTCCATTATTTGTGCCATTAAATTCCTCAGGTTATTCAGGTGCACACTTGACTACACCAAAAAATCCTAATAAAAACAGAATGTCAAACAGAAAGAGGAAAAAATCTACACAAGATAAAAGGGCTATGAGCTCAAAAGCTCATTGAGATATAGAGCACGGTCAGGTTTACACTTTAAAGTACTAAAAGGTAAGTGTTTGGCTGTGCTAAGGGTGGTCTTTAGCTCTTTTTGCCAGAGGCAGCCCCTCTTGGTAAGTATAAGCATCTGTCTCTATCAGGAGGCTCATTGAACCAAAGCAGCACAAAATTTCTGCCTTCAACATGGCTTCCATGGTTTTCCTTCTCAGTTTGCTTCATCTTAAAACATCTTCTCCCTGATGTTTCCAGACAAATCAAGCATAAAGCGCGCTGTAGATTTTGATGATGCTACCACCTCCACTGATCAGAGGCAAGATTTGCTTTGGTGTAGTGTCAGTTTAGAAGGGTTCCACTTAGCAGAATACATCAATACATAACACAAATAGCACAGTAGTCTCAAAATGTGACAGTGGTACTGCAGGCCCCGGCCGCCCCGTGCCCGGGTCTGTGATGTCCGGAGGTAGAGCAGCAACTCTTTCACGGGCACCCCCTTGCCATGGGGAAGGAGCTCGCGTGCCCTTGTGAGGCTGAGAGCTGTGCTGGTGGTGGCATGTGCCTCCGGTGGGGTCTCCCAGGCCAGACAGGTCTCAGCTGAAGGGTCAGACACAGTGTGTCCACGGGCAGGATGGGCTCACTAGCCTTCGGGCACCATCCTAGGAGAAGGACAACTCTGACCCCAAACCCGGGCAGATGGAGCTCGTTTAGCCCTGTAAGGCTCCATCTAAGAGAAGGACACTCTAACCAAACCTGCAACCTGAGGACTTCACTGTCTTGCCTATCCCGCATTGGCCTTTTCAGCCATCAGCACACTGGCAGTAAGTTGGGGTAAAGCCCTTCCCAGATCTTCATCCGCGAAACCAAGCCATGATGATGATGATGATGATGATGATTTGTTCAGAACAGCTATGAAAATAATAAAACACTAGTACTTTGAACTTAAAATTTAAGGCAACACTGACATTTGAAAACCTGAATTTGGGCTCATTGTAACAATCACAAATGCTAGATTTCTTCTGTTCTTTTGCATGCACTGAAACTGGAGTTGATCTTATTCAGCTTCATGCGAGCCCCACCATTAGGTCAAGGTGGGACGTTTAGGGGACAGCTGTGAATGTCCTCTCTGTTGCCAAAGGAGAGGGAAA
>NW_010415824.1:0-2301 GCF_000710305.1 Buceros rhinoceros silvestris | reverse complement strand
CAAGTCCTTTCAGTTTACATTGTCTATGTCCACAGTGAGCTAAGATAAAAAGCTTGTATTAGTGTCCGAGCCTTTAGACTATCCCACCTTCACTGACGGTTGAATTTTAACCGAGCAATAGTCATCCCTACTTGTTAAGCTCTTACCTTGAGGAAGGTATTTGTTTTATGGTTCACCAAAAAATTCAAACAAATTGAAATAAAACAATTTTTTCTTTTGTCAGGCCTTGTTGCATACGTTGTCTCTTTCCCAAATCACAAACTATTTGCTTACCAGTTACTCACGGTTTCATGCAATAGGATAGAATTTTCTAACACATTCAACAGCACAGCAAAGGAGTAAGTTACCCATTGAGGGTCACATTCCCATCACTGGAGCGTATTAGACTCAAACTGGTCGTTAACAAAGGTGTCGGTGTAGCTGAACTTGGAGTACTGACAGTATGGATGACTTACTGAAGTTATTTCCATTCTATTTTCTTATATGTCTCTGGAATCACTAAAACACCAAAAGGATAATTAATCCAAACTGTGCGAGAGATGGGGGAAAGGGCTATTGGTGTAAACAAAGAAAGAAAACCATGCATTTTTTTTATATTCCAACTAGGTGCTGCCTATTCCCCAGTCCTTCTGAACAACTTATTTCAAGATGTTACTACTGTATTGCCTGACAGCCTGCTGCTTCTAAAACGAAGAGTTCCTGGTGAGCTGCAGTCTGCGGTTAAGACGTGAGCATTCAGAAAGGACTGTAACTGAATTTAGATGCATGTAACTCTTAAATTGCACAGTGCTGTCAAGTATCGATGTTTATATTTGATAGCTTTAATACTAATATTTATGCCTCAGAAAATTATACTTGCAGAAGTAAAACTGGAAAAGCCAGACTGCATTAATATCTATACTAAACATAAATCTCAAAACGTAATTGATATGGATATAGAGGTGTAATTTCAGTAATATTAAACATGCCTACGGCTTGTGATAGGATATTCTAAATCCTAGTATGCAAGTGATAAAGAGAATCAGGTAAGAAATACTTTTTGCAGGAGACCTGGTTTGAATGAATGATTGAAACCCAGGTATTGGATACCAGACACCGACTTGAAGTGAGAAACTTAAGACATTTGATAAACCAAAGCAAGCGAAAACACATTGTTTTTAATATCAGAGGTTTGCAAATTATTCGTATAATTTGTGTGGGTTTTGCAGTGGAGCACACTTGAGTCTCACCATTATTTTCCCTGCGGAGACAATAACTTCTTATTTGCTAGTCATACTTCACAACAGTTGGAGATAGGCAACATCTCCCCAGAGTAAAAATGGATCTGTTAAATATTTTAAAATTAGCACACTATAGCAGAAGATACCTGGCAAGTCAACTTCAAGCTTGCTGGTGTCCCAGATTGTTTCCGAAACATCGGAGCAGTGCATATCACCCGGAAGAGGGCTGTGTTTTTACAACCGTAAATCTGTCTTCAGCTCCTCTTGATGGTCTAAGTTACAAGACTGTTGTTCACATTATATATTTGTACTTCATCTGGGCTAGAGGAAACTGAGAAGCTCATAAACTGAGCTTATCTTTTGTGTTAGGGTGAGAAGTGCTTCAAATCGTTTCAACCATGAACTCTGTAAATAGTGTAGCTACCCACATGTGAAATTGCCTTCCATAAAATGGCAATTTCACTCAAATCCATTAATGAATTTTCTAGCCTTCATGGGTTCCAGCACGGTTTTAATTTGGATAGAGCAGTTGTAGAGGATGTGATGACTGTTATTTGAAAAACATCAATGTATAGGGACAGACCATCCTGCTCTGTGGAGATGCCTGAGGTAAAACTCAGGAAAAGTTGGAAGGGTTGATCCTTCTGACTCCTGAACTTTGAACAGGGTGGTGGAGGGTGAGGGACTGAGCAGCCATGGTGGTTTTGCTTCCCTAGATGAAGAAAAAATAAGGCCAGGGAGTTCATAGAAGTTAATTTCTTTCTGATAGTCAGCCTGCATATTCTTTTAAAAGTGTCATTGCTTTATCCCAGTAATCTTTTAGTATCAACACAACGTGTCTTTAACGGTCAGACCAACTCACTGGGTGCTTGGCCTCTAGAACCAGATGGTGGAGACAGGGAGCAGCATCAAGGTCCCATAATCCCAGAGGAAACGGTAAGCGAACTGCTGCACAGCTTAGGTGTGCAGAGGTCCATGGGGCCAGATGAGATCCACCTGAGAGTGCTGAGGGAGCTGGCGGAAGTGATCACTAAGCCGCTTTCCATCCTCTACCAACAGCCCTGGCTGGCAGGAGAAGTCC